>NC_088872.1:40930888-41075888 GCF_032884065.1 Artemia franciscana | reverse complement strand
AAGCCTTTCAAAGATGAGCAAGTAAACGTTCACACGGGGATAGGTTAATTTAATTATACAGTGAAAGTAGGTACAAAAGTGTAGATATTTTGATCACATATACAGTGATCGAAATATCTATACTTTTGGATCTGTTTTCACTGTCTATATAAAGATTTATCCCCATTTGAATGTTTATTTGTTCATCACTTTTTTACGGCTTCGTCTTTTTGGTCACAGAAAAAAGGAAAAAGAACTTTTACTTTTCTTTCGAATGGGCCCACTTACGATCTTCTAGGACTATCAGTTCAATACGATCACCCCGTGAAAAAAAGAAAACCAAGAAAACATGAAACAAACAGAAAAATAAACATGCATCTGTGACCTCTCTCCTGGGAATAAATTCTTCCTACAAAATTCTACACTTTTGTAGATAGTTACTTGT
This sequence comes from Artemia franciscana, assembly GCF_032884065.1. NCBI lineage: Eukaryota > Metazoa > Arthropoda > Branchiopoda > Anostraca > Artemiidae > Artemia > Artemia franciscana. Next base: position 41,075,464 of record NC_088872.1, on the reverse strand, counting down.
AGCTTCTACGGTAGTGTTCTCTGACATGCTGAATCTATCGGTATAATTTTCATTTTTATAACTTGCCTTTTTGGGAATGTTTTCCTCTTATCGAGAACCAGGTGAGCTTTCTCAAGTTATCGATGGGTCCAATTCTTTTTATGCACTGATTATTATCAAACTCCTTTTCTTAGAGTTTTGGTAATTATTGGCCCGAGGCTAGGCAGCGTTTTATGAATGAAAGGATGGCACATTTAAACAAAATATGCTTTTTGACCATGCAATTGGCGACAAACGAACAACAGGTTGTCACCGAATGCGGTGGGAAGAGACCATAAGAAAATATTTAAAGGAAATAGAAGCTACATTGGAGGGGATGAACAGCGAAGCTTTGAATAGATAAGAAGAAAAGAAAAAGAAGAAAAAGTTTATGTAAGCCCTACGGCCATACACAACATGATTTTATGATACAAAACTGCATAGAACAGACATTCAATATAAAACAATGCTTATTTTCATTCACTCGGGCTTGACTGAGCCTCTCCCGCCTTTTCCACATATCGTGTCATTTTGCATATGGTTCCAAACTTTGACGACCTCAGGATATCAGAAAGTAGCACCAACCGATGGCTCCTCCAAATTTCATCCATAAGACTTTCAAGCTCCTGGCACTCCATGAGGAAATGGGCTAATTTATTATCCTTAATTCCGCAATAACCACATTTACCAGTTGTACCCTCATTTTTTTTAAATTATTGAGTAAAGGAGGAGCGTGCACAGATTTGTTGGCCTAAGGCGACCTAGCACAGCAATGAGTTATTCGTATTAGTAGTAATAGTTCTAGAAGCAGTGTCTCTTGTGAAGTCTTTGCAAGGAAATACCCTTTTAAGTAAATATATGAATCCAACAGTTGCATGATAAAACCCTATATTTATAAGCCCTATCAGTTACTGATAAAGCCCAAATTTACTTGTAAATCCTGAATTAAACTGTTCAGATATTTCGTTTTTGTTTTTAGCCTGATCCATTTATGAAAGGCATTATCACTCTTGTGTGTTTTTTATTTTTTTTTACATTCTGTTCCTCAAGTAAAATTTGTCTTCTTTAGCATTTTTCAATAATCAGCTATAACAGCAGGAAAGACAGTTTTTTTCCAAAAGAAAGTCTCGAAAAAGAAGGTCTGCCTAAGCAAAAAAAAGATGTCAGCACAATGTAGTATATTTTTTTTTCTAACTGAGGTACTTCGCATAGAAGGAGTTGTATTAAAAACTTTGAAAGGGCTCATTTGACTGGAAATTAAGAGTTCTAGAGCTATCTTTAAGAGTGAAAAGTGAGTGGGAGGCAACTAGCCGCCTCCCAACGTCCTCTTTTCCCCACATGCAACCGATAGAAATTCTGAGATAGCCATTTTGTTCAGCATAGTTGAAGCTTGAATAATTGTATCTTCGGGCAGTACAGCCCCCCTCCGACATCCCTCAGAGCTAGGGCTATAAGTTATACTAGTTTCCCATTATTAACATATAAGGGTCTGTAAGGAAGAGGTGGTCCTATAAACTTCGGAGAGGGCTCATTCAATTTGAAATCAGAAGTTCTTGGGCCCCTATTAAGAGTCAAAAGATATTAGAGGGAAACTAGCCCCCACGTCCTCTTATCCCCAAATGCATCCAAGAGAGATTTAAAGACAACCGTCTTGTTCAAAATAGTGCAGAATTCATACAGCATGGCCTTCGGGGTAGGTAAAATCTTCAGATCCTGAGGGCTCTACCCATGTAAGCTATGCCCCAAGGGGCATATAAGGTTTTAATGGAATGGATGGTCTTCTTGACTGTGGATAGGGCTCATTTTATTGGAAATTAGAAGTTCTAGTGGCCTAAAGTGATCAGAGGGTAAACATCCCCCTCCCGCAACACCCATCATTTCCCAAAACTTATCTAGTCAACATTTTGAGACGACCAAATTGTTCAGCATTGTTGAAAGGCCCAATAATTATGTCATTGGGGTTTCCGCTCCCCCGGCCCTAAGGACAAGGGATGTAAGAGTAGTATTGGCAACATAGATACAGAACTAAGATCCTTCAGACCATTTGAATTCTATGCAATTCTGATTCTACCTCCTTATTTGAGCAATACAGCTAGCCTATAAAACAGATGGAACACCCTATTTGGGCACTATAGGTTCCCTATACTGTAGACAGGATACTTGAGGCTTGTACTAGTTAACTGTCAGATTGACAAAAGTTGAAAAACAAGAATTTCGGATTGCGGTTCAGTGACATATTTTTTTGTACATAAACTGCTTCTGAATTTGGTAACATTATCAGTTTTGAAGCAGCTTTCAAAAGTAACTAACGATTTTCAAATGTTAGTAATTAAGAATTATACATGTCTTACATATTTTTCCTTTAAGTAATATAAAATTCCAAATTTTCCATATATCAAATTTACATTAAAAAATATTCGACTATCCAATGTCTAACACAAATGCAAAAATTAACTGAATACTTTTTGACAAGTTGTCAGAAAGGTTTAGACAGGTTGAACTTTATTAATCTATTTGCCAATCTTAAGGCCTACGTTAAATTGGGGGGGGGGGGGGATATTCGAGACAGTTTTCTTTTGGAGTAGTTTCAATAATCAATTATTTTCAATGGACTGCAGTATGAAAGACTGATAGTTACAAAAATATTTATATATATTTTAAAAAATTGGGATTAAAACAACTCAAAAATCTTGAACAAAAAAATAGAATACTGAAGCTTAGTAAAATTCGTTGTTAGAAATTGGACGCTGCGTACCAAGTGCCGCACACCACGGTCTTTTTGTACTTCCCCAAGGGGGCATAGGAAATGCAGCGGGTTTCTGGTTACTGAATTGTCAGGTTGTAGAATCTATTTTAGCTAATTCAGATACACAATAACAGAATTGGAGCTGAAATTAATGGCTTTTGAGGAAAAGACAGCAAACTATCTGCGATTAGAAGCCTGCCGCGTAGCTAAAGAGTTTTTCAGATAATCTTAAAGATTTCAAGAGGTTATAACACAGACTTATGCTTGAAACTTAGCTAAGAATTCTCTCAATTGGAAGTTCTTCTTAAGAGAAGTCAGATTTAAATCAGAACATCTTTTGTATAAGTTTTAAGAACTTCCATGACTATACCCCTTACCAATATTATAACAGGGCCCATGAGAGCATCAATGTGTGTACCCCACCACGGTCCCACCTACAAGGGGCATCAATGCTCCTCACCCTAACTTTTTGCCCTAATGGAATTTTTGAGAGATACATAATTTTCTTTGGGGTGTCTTGACAATAATTATTTAAATTACCAAGGAGAGTGGATCTAAGGGGATGCTGATTTCCCGCCATCTAGTGTGCATCTTGGAATACTACGTGTGTTACACAATTTCACCACGCTTGGTATAGTTGAGCCACGTTTATCATAGTCACCAAGCTGTTTGGTACGCTCCTCAAAATGCTTGGCACAGTTTTGCCAAACTTGGCATGCGTAGTAGTCTTGTTGTTTGAATAGGTTAAGTGGAAACTTACACATTTATATGTATTAAATATATCAAGAATTCCATTTTTATTGAAAAAATTCTAATATGCATTTGTATATTTTCTTTATTGTAGCAAGTGCAAAATCTAAAAGAAAAGAAGGAACATGGGTGAAAAAACAGCATAAAATAAGCTAAGAACATTTCACCAAAGAGCTTATTAAGCTGTAGCTTTCTCTTGAAGGTGTCGTTGTCATTGGAAATCAAGGGATTGCTGATTTGTGAACTCTTATAGACAAAAAAGAGCTGTCAACTTTAATTTATTAACTTTGCTTATTTGTTGTCATGGTTCAACGTGGCAACATTGGCGAAAATGTAGTACTGTCTCAATAATCTTCATAATCTTGAAACATCCAAAAGAAAAATCTTCAAAAACTACAGCTTTCAGTTGTAAATACATCATATGTACAGAAAAAGTTTTTATTTGAAGTCCCTGGCATTCATTGGAACGTGAATACCTTATAATCCACCCTACCCTTCCACAGTACCCTTTGATGCCTGAAGGTTCCCTCAGGAACCATGAACTTTTTAATTTATTTTAATCCTGACCGTTTGACCTATTAACGTCAATCCGTTTGCCATTGTCTCAATCTGATCTACCTAGACAGGTTTGTATTTTTCTTAGTCCGTAATCTGTCACCCTCGTGTGAGGTAATGAAGTTTGAACCTGTGCCCTCTAGCCTTGCTTGTTTTTCCTGAAAGGTGAGAATACTTTTTTGTGAATAACTTTATTGTTTATTGTGCTAGAGTTTTCATTCCAAAAGTTTTAGAAAGAGGACGTTTTGTTTGTTCAGATGAGCTATCATACACTCCTATAGCTGGAAAACCAGAGGATAGAAACGACCCCCAACGTCGTGGTTCCTCTGGGAACCATGTGAGATGCCTAGATATCATGAAAACAGTTGCTTTACACCATTGGAATCAAATTTTGAGAGCTCGACCATGTTCTGTGGCTTCAAGGAACCATCCGGCATGCATAGCTCCGAATTTTATCGCTCGGAAGAGCCATCTAGACAAGAACTGGTGGAATTGCCGTCGTCAATAACAATGTAGGGGAGACCGGGGTTGACCCGGACGCGATTTTTTGAAACGGCATATCTTCTAGGCCATTGATTTTTCTCCAGTTCTGACTTGACCATAAAATGCGTATCCGTTAGGACTACCTTCGAGATTTTTTTCAGATTTTTCTACTAAAAGCAAAAAATTTTTTTTATTTTTTTTCATTTTTTTGAAACGTCCAAACAACCCCTACCCACGGGGTTGGATCGGACGGCCCCAGTATTGGTTCGGACACCATGCTAAACCATTAGATTTCGACTTCTTTTTTTTTCAAATATGCAGAAAAGTATAAAAAGTAAAAAACAGTACTTCAGCTATATAAAATGACAAAAAAGCTTTAAAATGACACACCATTCACCGGAGTTGGTACGAGCTGAGATTTTACTCAAAGACCGCTTAGTATACCACTAAAATATATTCCTAATGCGAACTGCTGTACTTGCTTAGTAGAAATACTTATTTTCAAGCATTCATCCGTGTACCCTAAATACCAACCTTTTAGAGACGGGGTTGGTTCGGACAGATAAAAAAAATGTCCGAACCAACCCCCAATCGCCGTGTCCGGCCCAACCCTATGTGTCCTCGTGCGACGTCAAAGTGATTTGAAAAAAAATCAAATAGATAGCGCTCAATAAACTGCTCTAGAATCTTTCTATGTGAGCTACTTTTATCCTGAAAAAATGTCATTGCAAATCCAGCAGCCTGGTCCACTCTATTAAACTCCAAACAGAGACCCTTGAAAAAAAGTCTTACCTTAAAAAACACTTTTTGCAAAATACAAACAAATGGCTGCGTGTATCTAGATCCAAACTGACTTGATAATAGGGCAGTAGATGGTGCACCTTTCGTGATTTTTTGAGAATTTTTACTAAACCGCTAGGTGTCCATACTTGACTGTACAGATCAACCCCGTGTCCGGGTCAACCCCGGTCTCCCCTACTAGACTGTTACCAAATATATTTTTTACAGTGCAGAAATGGACCAGCCTTCTCCGAGTACATCAAAACTGTGGAAGATGGGTATTCGGCTGTCCAGGGAAGACCTCGAAGACGCCCCGTGTCATTAGCACAGGCTCTGAATTTTGTTCTTTGCCCGGAAGACAACTCCGACCTCGAAGATCTGTCTGATGAAGATGAGGACCCATCTGATCCTAGTTTTCTCCTTCCTGATCCTGATAATAACCCGCAGAAAGAAGAGATTGAAGAAGAAATAGAAAGCGGTCGAATTGGAGCTGACGACCACAACAGTGAGGATGACCATGAGGACGTCGAGATCGCCAGACAAAATGCCACGAGCTCAGGCACTGCTGCTTCGAAACCAAGTAAACGACGGGACCTTGCTTGGAGAAAAGTGGATTTCGTCCAGCTGCGTGGAAGGATCATCTTGTCGTCGACCAAGAAATGAGTGGCAAGACACCTCTGGAATTTGTCAGGCTGTTTTTTGACCAAGGCGTGGTCAACCATATACGTGACCCAAATAAAAATTTACGCTCTTCAAAAAGATGCCAAAGAATTTGGAGTTTCATCTACCGAGGTGGAATGCTTCTTAGGGATCCTTGCATTCACAGGAATAGTGAGAATGCCGTCATACCGCAGTTACTGGTCAAACGAAACGCGCTACCCTGTAATAGCTGATGCCATGTCGCGTGACAGATTCGAGCAGAACAAAAAGTATCTTCATTTCAACGACAATCTTACCCAGAAACCACGAGGAGACCCTGGGGACGACAAGATCCACAAAGTTCGTCCTCTGATAGAGATGATCAGAGATAACTTAATGAAGATACCCCCAGAAGAACACCAGGCAGTAGACGAGCAAATTGTGCCGACAAAACAGAGGATTTCGTTGAAGCAGTACAATCCCAAGAAACTGCATAAGTGGGGTTATAAGTTCATCTCAAGGGCTGGGGAGAGTGGTTTCGTTTACGACTTTGAAATGTATACGGGTAAGGGGTCGGTTGATGTCAGTGACCTGGGAGTTGGAGCTGATTTTTTCATGCGGATTGCAAGAGGAATACCCAAGCACAAAAATTACAAGCTATTCTTTGACAATTGGTTCTCCTCGTTAGACGTGGCACAAACACTAAGTGATCAGGGCATACTTACACTGGCCACAGTGAGGGCAAACAGGTTGAAAGGCTGTGCTTTGGATTCAGACAGCAAATTGAAAGCCCGAGGAAGAGGCTCTTACGACTGGCGAGTGGAAACGCAGTCGAATGCCATTGTGGTGAAGTGGTATGACAATAAGCCAGTCCACTTGATTTCGACCTATGCCGCCCTAGACCCAGAAGATACGTGTAGGCGGTGGGATGGTAAACGAAAAGAGTATGCCGATGTCAAGCGACCATATTGTGTGAAGGAGTACAACCGCTTTATGGGTGGTGTAGATCTTGCCGACATGTTGCTGGAGCTTTACAGGATCGACTTCAAGTCACGGAGCAAATGGTACATGAGGATCTTCTTCTTCTTGTTTGACCTCTCCGTTGTGAATGGCTGGCTCTTATACCGCAGGTGTCTTGCTGCTGGGCAGAAACCAATGAACCTGCTACAGTTCAAGACAGATGTGGCACGTGCACTTCTATCTGGTGCATCTTTGGCAACACCAAAGAGAGGTAGACCTTTCAGTGACGCAGATACCAACTCTCAGAAAAAAAGAAATTATACTTGTCGCCCCCCAGATTCGACAAGACTCGATGGACAGGGGTACTTCCCGGCTTGGATAGAGAGCAAAGAGAGATGCAGAGTATGTGTACAAGCTCATTCCAAAGTGAAATGCGTAAAATGTGAAGTGTCCTTGTGTTTCACACCCAACAGGAATTGTTTTCTGACTTACCACACTATGTAGCCGATCAGAGTGTTTTTGTGCCATGATTGCCGGATGGTTCCTGTGGGAACCATTTTTTATTTCATCATCTTTATCAATACATTTTTTTCTTGCCATTTCTGTCGTGGAATAGGTCATAACGAAACCTGAAAACGGCCGAAATATTTTTCCCATTCTTTTTCATAATTCAGGCATCAAAGGGTTAACAAATGCATAAATCCTTGGTATAAATACTTGAATTACACACTTTTCTCAGATATTTTTTGCTTTGAAAAATTGGTGAATATGAATTTCACATTATCTCGAAATGATTGCCCTATTCTAATCCCAAAAGGACGTACAGGGGATAATATCTTAAATGAACATGCATATTAAAAATGTATTTTTAATATGTTTTTTTAAATGACCCACGCAGTGATTAAAAGCTAGAGGGTAATTCAGAGTGTTTAGTAGGCTTAAATCCTATAGTACGTTACTGATGATGACAAAGTTCACCGCTAATGTAGACTCGAGGGGGATCCCACTCTCCACCACCTGATTTAACTGCAGAACATCAATTGTACTGCAGACTTTCGCCACATTCGGTACAGTGTCCGCCACGCACTGTGTCTCGATCCTTTTTTTAATATTGACAAATATTATATTCTTTCTATGCATTCTATTTTCTTTCATCTATATAAACAGTAGGGGAACATAAATTACTTGAAACTATATTTATTATTTTAGATTAATGCAGATTTTTCAACATCACCAAAAAGACCTATGAGAGATGTTGAATTTGAAGAGGACATGCAATCTCCTGGTCATGTTGATTGAGAAATACTACATAATGTTTTGAATATGGTTTCTACCATTTAAAGCCCTCAGGAGTTATTCAATTCACCCGTTGAAAACGTAAAACGTGTGTGTGGTGGTGTGTGTTTGTGTGTGTGCGTGTGTTTGCAATAATGTGTTTTTTTCTATTTAATAAGCATGCGTTTTAAATGAAATGAAAATATAGATCGTTAATATTCCCTTTTTCGACTTCATGAAACATTACTAATTTCATAACGAAAATAAGTTCTATTATTATTCTAGGTTAACCTAGCTGAGTTGTTACCACCAACTCAGGGGACGTGCAAGCTATTTGAGGGTATGGAGGCACCTATAGTGTCGTCAACACTAGAATTAGTTGTCATAATTGAAAATTTAAGTGTAAATATATGCAAATGTATAAACGATTTTCTTTTAAAAGGAGGGGGAAGGGGGGCAAAGTTTTGAAATATAATTCAGAGGGATGTAAAGGTGTGCAATAAATTTGTTTCGAGATACCGCTTCAGTGTTTCAAGTATGCATTCCTTATAGCAGCCCCCCCTCCCGCAAACAAATACTGTTAATGCAACTACTACTACTACGGCTACTACTCCGACTTTTACGATTACGACTACCACTAAGACTATTACTACAAATGATAAGACTATAAAAAAATGAAAAAAATTATTCAAATTTAAAACGAACAGAAATTAATGAAAAAGTAAAGTAAAGCTAAAATTTAAAATAAAAACAGAACAGCAAAGAGATAAATTATGCATAAAAAGAGAAAAAGAACATTTCTATTTATGACCTGATGAACCCCCTTTAAGGTTTCTACGACAACTCCTCACGTACGAAGTGGCCTGGGGAAAAATATAATAAAAGAATAAATAAAACATTGAAGCCTTGGGCAGTTCTATAGTGTCTCCTAAGTCTGCTTGACAATGATCAGATACTTATATGCTACGGAACAGTCAAACCTCAAGAGTATTTACAGCACTGCCTAAGGAAAGGGCGACGTGAGCACAATGTATTATTCATATTTTTAGACCACGGCACTTCAAGTCAAAGGAGTTATCGTAAAAACTTCGAAAACAGATCATTCGATTCGATATTGAAAAGGCTAGTGCCCTTTTTAAAAGTCAAAAGTGATTGGAGGGCAACTCACCCTCCTCCCACGACCACCATTTCTCCAAACTCATCCAATCAAAATTTTGAGATAGAACAATTGAAAGGTCAAGAAAACATATCTATTAGGATTACAACCCCCACCCCAGAGACCCCTGGGCAAGGGTTGTAAGTTATGCCCAGGGAGCATATAAGGTATGTATAGAAAGGCTGTCATGTAAACTTCAGAGGGGGCTTCTCGGATTGCTAATCAGGAGTTTTAATGCCCTTTTTTAGATTCAGACTGATCAATGGGTGGATACCCACCCACACACACACAAGTCCTATTTTCTCAAAATGTATCTGATAGAAATTTTGAGATGGCCATCTGTTGTCTCGTAAACTTCGAAAAGAGCTCATTCGATTGGATATTGAAAAGACTAGTGCCCTTTTTAATAGTCAAAAGTGATTGAAGGGTAACTAACCCCCTTCCTACCCCCACCATTTTCCCAAACACATTCAATAAATGGCCATTTTATCATTTTTTCATAGTAGTTAAAAGGTCCGGAAACTTTGTCTTTGAGAATGACAACCCCCCCTCCCAGACCTCAGACTAAGGTTTGTAAGTTATGTCCTGAGGGCATAGGGCATATCGTAAAAACTCTGGAATGGGCTTGTTTGATTGAAAATAAGATGTTCTAGTGCTCTCTTTAAGGTTCAGAGATATCGGGGAGTGGACAAATCCCCTAAATCTCGTAATTTCTCTAAATACATCCAGTAGAAATTTTGAGATGGCCGTTTGTTGTCGTGGAAAATTCGAGTAGAGTCCATTCAATTGGAAATTGAAACGGCTAGTGCTCTTTTGAGCAGTCGAAAGTGATTTGAGGGCAACTAAACACCTCCCACTTTTACCCAAACAAATTCAATCAAAATTTTGAGGTAGCCATTTTGTTCAACGCGGTTGAAAGGTCCGTAGTTGAAATTATGTCTTTGAGGATGACAATCCCCCCCTACAGCCCTCAAGGCAGGGGTTGTGAGTTTTGTCCGTGGGGTATATAAGGTGCATTTAGATAGGATGATCGTATAAATTTCGGAGGGAGTCTCATTGGATTGGTAATGAGACACTCTAGTGCATTTCTTAAGACGTGATCAGAGTGGTTGGAGTGTGGATACCCCCCCTACACCTCGTATTTTTTCGAAATACATCCGATAGAAATTTTAGACGGTCATTTGTTGTCGTAGTAAATTCAATAAAGCTCATTCGATTGGAAATTGAAAGGACCAGTGCTCTTTTTAATAGTCGAAAGTGATTGTAGGGTAACAAAACACCCTCCCACGCCCACCATTTCCCCAAACAAATCAAATAAAATTTTTGATATAGCCATTGTTTCAACGTAGTATGAAAAATTGTCTAAAAATTGTATCTTTGAGCATGAACCCCCCCTCCACAGCCCTTAGGGTAAGGGTTGTAAGCTTCTCTGGGGGCATATAAGGCTCATATAGAAAAGGTGACTGTATAAATTTTGGAAAGGGCTCATTGGATTGGTAATGAGAAGTTCTAGTGCTTTTTTTAATACCCAGATTCACCAGAGTGTGAATACCACCCGACATCTTGTATTTTCCCGGTATGCATATGATAGAAATTTTGAGATGGCCCTTTATCGTCGTAGAAACTTCGAAAACAGCCCATTCGATTGGAAATTGAAACAGCCAGTGCCCTTTTAAGTAGTGGTAATTAACTGGAGGGCAACTAACTCCCCTTCCGCGCCCACCATTTCTCCAAACACATCCAATCAAAATTTTGAGATAGCCATATTATTTGATATAATTGAAAGGTGTGGATATTATGTATTTGAGGATGATAATATAAAAATTTCCCAAATACATCTGATAAAAATTTTGAAATAGACATTGTGTTCAATGTAATTGACAGGTCCGGAAATTATGTCTTTAAGGATGACAACCCCCGCTCCATAGCCCTCAGGGCAAATGTTTTATGTTGTACCCTATCGGCATATAATGTACATATAGAAAGGGTGATCGTACAAACCTTGAAGGGGGCTAACTGGATTGGTAATCGGAAGTTCTAGTACCCTTTTTAAGATTCAGAATGATTGGAAGGTAAATACACTTCCCCACACCTCGGTTTTTCCCCAAAATGCAACCGATACTAATTTTGAGATGGCCATTTTTGTCGTAGAAACTTCAAAAATAGATTATTCGATTGGAAATGAAAAGGGCCAGTGCTGTTTTTAATAGTAGAAAACGACTGGATGGCAACAACCCCTCCCTGCCCACCGTTTCCCTAAACACATCTGATCAAAATTTTGAAATAGCCATTTAGTTCAACGTAATTGAAAGGTCTGGAAATTATGTTTTTGAGGATAACCCCCAAAGAGCCCTTAGGGAAAGGGTTTTAAGTTATGCCCCGGGAGCAAATGAGGTAAGTATAGAATGGTCGTATAAGCTTCAGAGGGGGACCATTGGATTGGAGAAGTTCTAGTGCTCTTTTTAAGATTCAAAGTGATTAGAGGGTTGATACTCCCCCACTCCTTGGGTTTTCCCGAAATGAATCTGATAGAAATGTTTAATTAGCCATTTGATGTCATAGAAACCTCAAAACGGCTAATTCAATCGGAAATTGAGAGGGCCAGTGCCCTTTTTGATAACCAAAGTTATTGAAGGACAATTTACCCCCTCCCATGCCCACCAATTCCCCCAGACCACCTAATCAAAGTTATGAGATAGCCATTTTGTTCAATATAATTGAAAGATCCTGATATAATATCTTTGAGGATGACAGCCCACACATAGCTCTCAGGGCAAGGGGTGTAAGCTATGCCTGGGGGAATACCAGGAATATATATAGAAATGGTGACCGTATAAACTTCGAAGGGGGCTCATTGGATTGGTAATCTAGTTCTTCTTATAAGATTCAGAATTACTGGAGGGTGGATAACCCCCCCCCCCAACACACACACAACTCAGATTTTCTCGAAATGTATCTGGTAGTAATTTTGAGACGGCCATTTGTTGTCTTAGAAACTTCAAAAAATGTTCATCCGATTGAAAATTGAAAGGACTAATGTCCTTTTTATTAGTCAGAAGTGAATGGGGGGCAACAAGCCACCGCCCCCCCACGTCCATGAATTCCCAAAACACATCTAATCTAAATTTTGAGATTGCCATTTTGTTCAGCGTTGTTGAAAGTTTTGGAAATTATGCCTTTGACAACCCCCATAACTTCTCAAGACCAGATCATAATTTGCCCTTTACTGAAAACAAAATAAATCTAAAATATTTTGACATTGTTTTTATTTGTTTCAAATGTTTTTTCAAGAATTATGAAGGGAGAATTCCTCCCCCTTGCACTTCAATTACAGAGTGAGTGTCTGGTACCTTTTTTATGGGTAATGAGAAATTGGAGGGCAAGCAACCCTTCTCTCAAGCCCATTCATTTTCCAAACGCATCCAGTCAAATCTTGGAGACAGCCATTTTATTAAGCATAGTAGAACGGTCCAGCAACTATGTCTTTAGGGATATTAGTCATGTCAACCGCCCCCCAGGATTATGCAATCGGCCCATTATGCTTTAAAACTAACTATTCCTTAAAAATAAATCAAAAGGCATTGTGTTCATGTTTGCCAATAAGGCATCTTAGCAATATATTGAGAACGACTGAGGTTATTAAGTTGGAACTTTTTGAGATACTACTATTACTACTTCTGCTCTTACGATTTAATTAAGTAAAAAGAGTTTAAGTTCATTCAGGTTATCAAAGAGCATAGATATAATTTTAAGGGAATGATATTGTCTTATTTTTCAGGTTAACTCCAGAAGCTATAAAATTAAATTGGAAATTATACTGATTATGTCAGGATTAAAAATTATTGAAAAAGTTTCCCCAACATACGAATACCAGACCATACAATGGATTTTATAGAAAAAACTGAAAAGACATAAACTATATTTTTTCCATGATAAAGACTGTGTCAATAAAAAACGAACAGAAATTAATTAAAAAAGTTTTTTCCACAAGACAAGTTTTTCAAAGCAAAGTAAAGAGCTCCATTAAGCCAAGAATGAGAAAAAATTAAGTCAAATAGTCTTCCAAGCATAAAAATACCACAAATCATAAACAACAAATAAAGAAAACTCAAACTGAACAGAAATTACAAAAAAATTTAGTGAAAACAAAATACGTTTGTCACCTTTCTTAATTTCACAATTAAAAAAAATATCAAAACCTTAAGAAACATACGTCAGTATGTGTCAATTTAACTGACAATCAACGGTCATTGGTTTGTTTTTTTTTGTATTTTTTTTTTTAGTAAAGCGCAAATCGTGTTCTGGCTTGAGAAGTCATGGGGTTTCTTCACCTACTCATGTTAATTTTTGCTCGTTTTGAGTTTGACTTGGCCATTTATTGTAATTTCTGTTCGTTTTGAGTTTCATTTATTTATTGATAACAGTTTGTGGCAATTTTACGTTTGGAAGATTATTTGGCTTAATATTTGCTGCTTCTTGGCTTAATAGAGCTCTTTACTTTTCTTTGAAAAACTTGTCTTGTGGAAATAGTTTTTTAAATTATCATTTTAATAAACGACTATGTCCACTTATTAATAAGCAGTTCACCAATAAAAAGGCTTAAACCTGCGCTGTTTAATATACTCCCTGTACATGCTTCGTAGGTTCTCGTTTCAGCAGTTGTAATTGGAAAGCCGTGGAAAAAGTGTCCCATTTAAGTCCTAAAATGCACAATAAAAAACAAATTTGTGAGTAATCTATGGGATAAAAGTAGTCATATTTGGTTATAAAAGTGATGCTCTTATATTGATTTGACACAAAATGCGACCAAAGATACAAACCAATTTGATTTTGTCTTGTATTTCATTCATGTTTCTACTTATGGAAGGTTGGTATTGTTTCTTTTAAATAAGTAGAACGGCTATTTCTATTACTTCTTGTAGACTATTAATTTACGAATGTAACTGAAACTTCAAAAGGGATGTGTTGTTAGCACAGTCTTTTTCAGGATTTTCTTTCGGAGGAGCGAACTCGAGCCATTTTTAGGCGTTGCAATCATAAATTATTTCCTTTTATACCTTGTTTCACATTAGATAGCCCAAAAAGAACTTGTTTGCAACTTTTCATACTTTTGGGGTAGAGGGTAGGCTGGGATCAGGGGCACAAAAACAAGGAAAATCGTGTTTACGAAGGACATTTGGAAAAGTACCCTAAGCAAGTGCATATAATTTTCAGTTTTCAGCAAAGTGGTGAAAATTTAGGAAGTACTGGACCTAAATAATCCAAAATTGATTAGTTATTATTTTTCAGAGGCATAGGCATATTTAATTAAAAGAACACATATTTGACTTTTATACTTCTTAAAGTTTTCATTTCATAATCATGAATCTTTACATAATATAACACAAATGAACATAAGTATAAATGGATACAAACTCTCTTGACTGTACAAACAAGCTCGAGAAGTATATGGAGGTCATAACACTTATATAAATGAAAAAAAAAATATTCGCCATTAGCAACCCAACAAAAGTGTTATGTCGATGAAATTTGGACTAGATAGAATTCTCTATTCGCCTAAGTTATAATGTTTATCAAGCAATACAATTCTGGAACTTTATATATAGTCACATGCCTCTTTTCTTTACTCTAGCTAACTCATCTAACTGGTATTTCAAACAGTAGGCTGCATGAAAAGCGTGGCTCAGTCCCGCTTTCAATGAGAGAGGTTGAGATGGCTACGGTGCGTTCTAAGAAAGAAAATGACAGATTGCTAAAGATTTTCCTTTTCTGCCAACCGTCAAGGGCTAAACGAAAAACAGGTCGTCCTTTGTTGGGGTGGGAGGATGTCGTAAGGAATGATTTAGAGGAAATTAGAACTTCCTGGGAGGGTGTAAGGAAGGAAGCTTTGAATAAATTAAGATGGAGGAGAAGCGTGTATAACTGTCTTGGACTCTGGTAGATTGGTGCCGCAGTAAGTTGTTTGTAGTAGTAGTATCGACCTGGGTACCTGAACATTGATCTTCGTTTGTTTTACTTTTATTCTATTAGATTAATCACGTGCGTGTATTTTTTATTTAGTTATAATTTTACTATACATCCCCTGGAATTACTTTCTGGGGCTTTATTCTTTTAATATAGGAATATTTATTCTCTTTAATATTTATTTTTGAATTGACCTGAAATATGATTGATGATAATAATATTTTCCTTGTGACAGCCCTAAAAATAACTGAACTAAGTAGAACTGAAATTAGATTGTTGACAAGAAAACTCTCCTTGCGGCAACCCCGAAAAGGAGTGAGCTGAACTGAAACTATATTATTGACACGAAATTTCTCCTTACAGCAGCAAAGAAACACTGAACTCAAATTATATTACTGACAAGAAAATTATCTTTGTGGTATTCCCAAAACTTACGGTATAATTTAATGCAGAAGCAGTGATTTATGTTCGTTTTGAATTTGATCAAACAGTTCGTGGTAACGAACTGTAGTAAGGAGCGACCCGGCTCAATAGTAAACGAAACTCTAAAAAACGGAATTTTGATGCTAAAATATACATCAAAAGAATCAGATTTTCATGTTGATTTTAAATACATAAGTTTCATCAAATTTAGTCTTATTCATCAAAAGTTACGAGCCTGAAAAAATTTGCCCTATTTTAGAAAATAGGGGAAAACACCCCCTAAAGGTCCAAAAGGATCTTTCCTTGGAGAAATATGACATGGGGGAACAGAAATACAATGAAAAGGGCGCAGGATTTTCTAAAATTACTATAAAAAAACAATGAAAAAATAAACATGGAAAAGTTTTTTCAATTGAAAGTAAAGAGTAGCATTGAAACTTAAAACGAACAGAGATTATTACGCATATGAGGGATTCTAAAAATATTTTAGCATAAAGAGCGAGGTATTTAGGAGGTGATAAATACCTCGTTCCTTATGCTATAGTATTTTTAGTAATTTCAACTATTTATTCTACGGCATTTCTGATTCAGGGCTCATTCTTAAGGAATTGGGACAAAACTTACGATTTAGTGTAAAGAACGAGGTATTAACGAGGGTACAAACCCCCTCATATACATAATAAAAATTAAAGAATATAAAAGTTTGTTACGTAAGTTAATTCTTAAGTTACGTGCATTTTTTACTAATAAAAAAATCGTTAAAAATTACAATTTATAGTTGCCTTTTTATGTAACCGAAAAATTGCATGGCCTCCTTCCTCCTCCCTTATTTCTCAAAATCGTCTGATCAAAACTAAGAGAAAGCCATTTAGCCAAAAAAAGGAATTAATATGCAAATTTCCTTTTAATAATTTATTGGTGGAGAGCCAAAATCAAACATGCATTAATTCAAAAACGTTCAGAAATTACATAAAAAAAACTAGTTTTTTTAACTGAAAGTAAGGAGCGACATTAAAACTTAAAACGAACAGAAATTACTCCGTATATGGAATGGGTTGTTCCCTCCGCATTCCCTCGCTCTTTACGCTAAAGTTTGACTCTTTGCCACAATTCTGCTTTTTAAAACAATTAAAAGCTTTAGCGTAAAGAGTGAGGGATTGCGGAGGGGACAACCCATTCCATATACGGAGTAATTTCTGTTCGTTTTAAGTTTTAATGTCGCTCCTTACTTTCAGTTAAAAAAACTAGTTTTTTCTTATGTAATATCTTGCATAAGCAGATTTATGATCGGTTTAAGTTTCCAATCTATTTTACTTCAAACGAAAAACTTCAAGTTTTTCGTGGAAAAATTGCTTTTAGCAGGGAAAAAATAGTAAAATCCTAATTTTTAAGGGCCTTTTTAAGCCCCTTTAGCAGGAAATATTCTCTTCCGTTGCATATTTAACTTTCTAAAACCACCATAGGTATTCCTAAATTAGTGGAAAAAACTGTCCAGGGGAAAAATTTCTATTCAGAACCTACGACTTTGGATTCGGAACCGTGAACGTGATAGCCTTGTTTTGCAAAAAAGTCTTAAAAGCATTTGCCACTTACTAAATGAAACCATTTAGTATCTTACCTGAAAGCTCTTAACTTATAGGTAAAAAACAGTTATAATTATATAGATTTCTTTCATAGTTCTATGGCCGAACCATAGTAACTACGCAGCAAACGGAACAAAAAAATCTGAAGGGATAAGGGATTATAATAATTATAACATTTATATACAGCTACTAGAAAATAAGATACAGTTAAAGTGTTTTAACTTTCTAGCTCTTCTTATGCTCTTAGGAACTTGAATGTCGGAAGATGCTATAATCAAATAGCTAGTCTAACTATATCTATTAGTAGGTGCATTAGAAGGGAGAGAGGGATTGGTGAACCACCCTAAAAAGTTGAGGGAAGAGACTAAGCGCTAAAATATGTTCTCAGTTAAGAAGCTGATAGTCCAGGACTTTTAGGATTTGACCCGGACAAAATTGCAATATAAACAAAAATGGTACCAAAATGATCAGAAAAAAAATTCTGTACAACATACTAAAAGTCCCCATAAATCCGAGTGGGGCGAGTACCCGAAAAACAGGGGAAAAGGGGGAAATGCGGGGGAAAATGGGAAAAATGCCGAACATGCCCAGAAAATAGTTTAAAGTGAGTTTTCTGGGGTTTTCACATACGCTGATTACGAAATTGACATCTAAAATTCAGTATAGAAAAAGAGTACTACAGAGGGGAGAAAAGAGAAGAATACAGGGTAGGGGTAGAAAGCGGTTTGAAAGATATTTTCTGGGGTATTCCTATCTGGTGATTACGAAATTGAGAAATAAAATGATATAAAAAATCGATTAACATAAAACGGGGAAATGGGGGGGGGAGGGGAAAAGGGAAATATACAGGGTAGGGGTAGAAAGCATGTGGAAATGTGTTTTCTGGGGTTTTTCTATCTGCTGATCACGAAACTGACTCCTAAAATGAAGGAAAGAAAACGAGAACCATGAAAACCGAACAAAACTGGAGGAAACAACGGAAAAGGGGAAGGGAGGCCTGACTCCTGAGCCAGCTGCTAATGGCTAATAAGTAGGCCTATGGACAAAATAACTCGCTTAAGTATCAAACTTGTACTTTCTTGAATCACAGACATTTCTTACAACCATTTCTTACAATTTTCTTCAGGGGACTTACTGGAGGCTCGTCATGAACAATCTTTGTCGCTTTCCAGAAGAGGGGCTGGTCAAACGTGACAACGGGAGTTACACCGAGTCTTCGCGCTTGGTCACTGATGAATATGAGTGTGGAGTAAATACACGACGGATCAGTAGGTTTGTAGTCTATCATAGGTAAAAACAGAACTGAGGATCGTCCGTCATGTTCTCCGACGTGCACTGCCTGCATAAGGCCACCCTAACCAGGTCTTCGGCTTCTAAAAAGCCAGCTGCTGTGCCAAAGGAGGTCCAAGTTACTTTCAGAGGTTGTATAGCTCTGGAGGGTTTTATACACCATGCCAGCGCCCTCTTTGTTCCTTCGATTGTAGAAGTGGAAGGTCATGCCTGCGATGTCTTTTAGGGTTTCTGCATTAATTTCCATTCGAGGAATACTGGGCATTGTCGTTTTCGTTTTGGGACTCACTATTGGAGTAATCCCCATTCCGTGAAATGTGCCTTTACCGTCAATCGTGCAGACATCATGGTCTACGCTATCTGCTGCAAACTGCAAGAAACTGCCAGCGCTAAGCGTGAAAAGACCAGTCCCGCGACTTGCAGCTGCGTTTCGTTCAAATCTGAGTACTTCTTTATAGGATGAACAGAAGCCCAGCCTATGGACGTTGTCTATTAGAAACAGTGATCCGAAGTGGTGGTGGAGCTGAACTGCTACAAACACCTGAAGAGGTGCGAGGACTGTTCGAGGTAAACAGGTTTGTACTATTGCTTGACCAAGAGCTGCCACTGCAATATTCTCGTTTTCCCCTGGTATTAATTCGCAAAGAAGAAAACGCAAGGACTTGGGAAGGTAGCTTAAGCACGTTTCGACATTGTCAAGAGACTTGAAACTTGGATACTCTTCTGATAAAGGAGGTAGGCTTTTAGCTTCATTTTTGATTATTCTAGCGACCGTTTTTATCATGTTCATGATCTCTACGTCCTCAGATTGGTCCTTAGGAAGCGTGCGATGCTCGTTCATAATGAAATGAGCCGTCTCTCTGAATGTCACAATGCTAGCTTTCCCAGGCAAATTCGTGATAAGCACACGATCCCCGTAGCTTTCAAGCAAAAGACGTTGGATGTGCTTCATACTGTAAGCTTCACCGACTCCAAGGAAAGAATTCATCTTTTCTGCGACATCACTAAGAGTACGACATCACCAAGTGTTGGTCTTCTATACTTTTAAAGTGCTCTAGAGACTTTTCAAAAGCTTCTCGCTTCTTTGTTTCGGCTGGTCTTGCCGCCTTGGCAGAATCGTTTTCTTTCTCCCCTTTGTACCGTTTTGGCATACTTTTGTTTGTCTTAAAGCTCACATAGCATGATTTATGGTAAACTGCATCTGCAGCATGGAGGTCAGAAAGAATGCAATTCATCCTTCCGAGAACAGTCGTCGCCCAATGGTCTTTGCCTCTACTTTCGCATGACCGCAACACTGAGTGTCTAAGTTCTGTCGTGGCTGCTTTCACGCACTCGCCGTTGGCCCCCTTCCTTATCGACTTCTCGAACCCCACTTCATAGTTGCAAAAAATACAACAGACCTGCACGTTAAAGAAATCTTGAGATCTCAGTTTTCTCGGAGTCTCGTTAGGGATAGGTTCTTCACTTGTCCGTTTCAAGGAATAAATGGTACTTTGGCGGCAATAATCTTTTCGGCATGCTTTATGAACAATCTGAACTGGTTCTGCAGCAATCTGGTCGCCTCTGTCTTTGCTTGCTGTGCTCACCGATAGTGCTCCTTTCGCAGTCAGAACAACGGATGTGTCATCATCGCTTGATATGTCCTGCTGACAAAGAATGTAGAGTCTGTTGGAGCCACTCATCTTGCACTGAAAGAGAAGAGCAGCTTAGTTTCGGTAAAAATAGGACAGATACCTTGAATCTCACCTCTCCATGACATGAAAATTTTCCACTTCTGATACAGCAGCAGGGTTTCCAAAGAGCTTTATCTCTCATCAGCACCATTCGCACAGCGAACGTAACTCTCTAAATGAATTCTGAACCTTCCAAATGGCGCGCCATCTCGAAAGACCGTCTCTGAAAACAAGCTGAAAAACTAGATGTCACTCTTGCATAATCTTGACAAAACGCAACTAATAACCATTAATTCGGGCACCCAGGGAAAATAATGAATTAAACTTGGCTTAGTACTGAAAGAAGAGTTGCCGATACGCAAAATTATGCTTGACTTAAAAAAAAATCTCGTCGTACCTTGATTTATCCTGCTACCATGTCACATGTGTAAGCATCCACGCAGACTGGGGACTATTGGATCCGCTAGATGTCATTCCGTCAGGATAGGTTTTGTCGTCGGCACTGGAGCTCCGCGGTGACTAGTCTACCTTGCTTCTCTTACTGGATGTCGAATTAGAACAGGATTATGTTGACGAACCCACGCGCTTGTCGATAACGGCGAGGAATACGGAATAATGTAATTTCAGTATTTTTCCGTATTTCTTTCTCGAATTTTTTTTTTGCCTTTTCCGAACCTATGGGGTAGCCGAACCTCTATAGATCTCCTGCATTTTTTCTCGAACTTTGTTTTAGATGTCAATTTTATAATCAGCAGATAGAAAAACACTGGAAAACACATTTCCACATGCTTTCTACCCCTACCCTGTATATTTTCCTTTTTCCCCTCCCTCCCCCCATTTCCCCGTTTTATGTTAATCGATTTTTGTATATCATTTTATATCTCAATTTCATAATCACCAGATAGGAATACCCCAGAAAATATCTTCCAAATCGCTTTCTACCCCTACCCTGTATTCTTCTCTTTTCTCCCCTCTTTCCCCTGTTCCCCCGTTTTCCGTAGTACTCTTTTTCTATACTGAATTTTAGATGTCAATTTCGTAATCAGCGTATGTGAAAACCCCAGAAAACTCACTTTAAACTATTTTCTGGGCATGTTCGGCATTTTTCCCATTTTCCCCCGCATTTCCCCCTTTTCCCCTGTTTTTCGGGTACTCGCCCCACTCGGATTTATGGGGACTTTTAATATGTTGTACAGAATTTTGTTCTGATCATTTTGGTACCATTTTCGTTTATATTGCAATTTTGTCCGGGTTCGACCCTTTTTTGAGCTAAAAGTCCTGGACTATGAGTATATTTAGCTAGTAGTGTGGCGTGAAATGAATTTCTAGCATTCACCTATAGTTCCAGTTATGTAGAACCCCTACAATTTAAAATGAAATAATTTGAAATATTAAAAATTATATTTGAATGCTATCTGGTACGCTGAAGGTATATGATCAGGATTCCTTCTAAAGGGGTTGAACCGGGCTCCACTTCCTCTTATAGGACCAATATTGTGTAAAGTTTGCAATCAATTTTGTTTTCTAAGGAATATGTCAGTAATCAGCTATTGGGCCTATTTTTCTTCTTTCTGAATCCTTCCGAAACTGATTCACTAGAATACCAACGCCTAATATATATATAGCTCTGAGTTTAAGAGCATGAGACTGTAGATGGGAAATTCTAGCTAAGATGGAATTTGAGCTTGTATTGACAAATACATTTTATTAGCTTTTCTTAGTATGAAGGTGATTTTATAACATTAAGTCCTTGTCCATTATCACTCTGGTATCTCATAGGACCTAAAATACAGGATTCCACCCTCGAATACTGATTAAGATGAAAGGTTTTAAAATGAACTGTTTACTAGTTCTGTATTCTTGAAATTTGTTTTTCTTTTTATATAATCTGGTTTGGGAAAAGCGATTTATGATTTCTGATTTGCACAAATTAATCTTTACTTGGAAACTTACGAAAGGAACCATAGTTAGATCAATAGAGAGTATTCTATTCAACAGTAAGAGAGTTTAACCTCTAGCACACACTGTTTGGGTACATCATAGATATTCTAATTTGCGGAAATATTAAAAAAATAGCATCGAGATAAGGGCATTTTTTTTTTTATTGCGATCTGTGAAACTGCTAAGAATACTAAGAGATCATTTTTTCCCACAATGTTGAATTAGTATAAATGTGTTGTTTAAACAGGACTAGACATACATCAATCACAATTTGAAGAAACGCAGATTACAGATTGGAAAATTGATTAGTTAAATGCACAAGTTTGGAAAATAAATTTAAGTTATATTTCGTGCCGCCACAGGTTACCATCTACTGTCTTCAAATGTAAGGCTTGATGAAGTGCTAATGTCTGTCTTTTTCAGTACATCTAATCACCCTCTTTTGTATCTCCTTCCGCCCGCTCCTCTATCCCATCACATTCAATCAAAGCCATTTGGTGATTGCTGCCAAAGAACTAATGGCATATCCATCACTTGATGGCTCAGCAACGAAAACCTTACATGATTAAATGTAGGCTAAAAAGGTTTACTAGCCATTTTATAATGAGGGCAAATATTGAAAAGACCAAATACTAAAAAGAAAAGGAAGCATTAATGCCCTGAGAGGCATAGATATGATTTAATATTCTTGCCGCGTGAGGCAGTGGTGAAACCTTCAAAGGTTTCACCATTGAATTCTTTTTCTACCTTAGTATTCTACCCTGGTAGTTCTACCTGGTATTCCTCAATTATTTTCTGCCTGGTAGTCTTTTCCACCCTTTTTACCACCGTTTCCACCGTTTGGTAAAAAGAAGAAACGGTCTACCCAGCGCTGAGATGCTTAATGCTCCCAACCTCCCAAAAATTCTTTCCAAAACTGCAATATAAACAGTTTCATTCAACTTCTTATAAAATGTTGCTTAACTTCTGAATTTTGTCCGTTCTCATTTCATTTTTTTCTGTTTTTGACATGGGATATTTGTATGCTATCTTTTGCTTAGGGTCAGGTTGTGTTGTTTAGTTCTATCTTACAAACTATTTCCAAATTTGTTGACAGATTGGGTTGAAATTGCAAATTTTAATTATGAGAAGGTTGACAGTGGAAACCGGTTTGAATTTGCTAAAAAACTGAGAATTATATCTGTAAAAACAAAGAAAAACAACACTCTTGGTTTATTCCTGTGGCTACTCATGATATTTCTAGATAGCTGTGTCTACATTCAAGAATTTTTAAGGGTTCATCATGATGGTGAATCCGAACTTTTGATACAGTTGAGATTTCTTTTCCTAAGTTATTCCTTTTTATACCATGGATGCTTTACTTATAAATCCTAAAATATCTTCTGGAGCAGTTTGAACCAATCCTAGCTAATAAAAATACGTTTTGGGCACACTTTTTAAGAAGAACAAAGTATCCATGACTGCTAACAAAAATCGAGTAATATACACAAAAACAAAAAATCGATTTAAGGGGTGAGCAAATCATGAATAACATAAAAACTAGCAATAAAGAGGTACTTACAAATCTCTAGTTGGCCGTCATTGGATAAAATGTCAAAGTAGCAGCTTGCTAATTTTGATACCTAAGAAATTACAAAAAATTGAATCTGAAATTCTGGATACCGATTGATAATTTGGACTCTCGAGCAAGTTAAAAAGTAGTGTATATGGTAGTTGGATGACGGATGCCCGTGGGATTACTATCTGCTAAAATTATTACATGCGACAAAAAGTGGAATGACATGTAATTTAAAATCCTAACGATGTGACAAAAAATTGCAACAAGTTGTATACTACCTCTATCCCCCTTTAATTTTTTTGATAACTAAAAGTAGGCACTCATTAGAAATAGAAATTCATTTTTTCAAGAAAGTATCCATGGTTGCCGTACGTTTTGTTCGGGGAAATGTTTATTATCTGATCTATTTTATTTATGTGTTTTCCTAGGATACCGGAATTAGCATGCTGCTATCATGACATGAGATGCCTACAGGTCCCAAAATTAGCTAGCTGCAACCCAGCTCCCAAATAGCATTAGCCTGGATGCTAAAGGTCCTAATTTGACCAAAAACTAAGACCTCTTCCACGCCATAATTTATTTCGCGAAACGGTCTTTGAAATACTTTGATGATGAACTGGCTTTTTTTTGCGTTGCAACTGTAATTGATGAAGTTGGAGATGGATCAAATATCTTGTTTTTTCCTCACCAAAAGTGAACACAGCTTTTCAAAGAGCACTTTTCCTTCTGATAAGTGATCCTTCGTTTCTCATTAGTATTGCTGAGGAGAGTTTTCCACAATATTTTTCCTTTGAGCTCAAATGGTAAATTAGAGCTGTTGACTTTGAATCAGTAAATGTTTTCCATTGCAAAAATACCTGAAGCAATATACCTAGACGTGGTTTGAGTAGAAACAGGTGATTGCTACGAGAAGAAAAATAGACTACTGGTTAATCCTTGAGAGGCTAGAAGTATTCATCCTTCCGATTATAGTTAAAATTGTAAATTTCACTCAAGCAATAACAACTAATTTCTATGTACCGATTAATTCGGCTTTCTTCATAACAGTGGTGTAATTTCGTCAAAATCCTTGGGAAGAGGGAGGGGGTAAAATTTGGAGCCGTTTTTTCCAAATCAAGTGAAAATAACAATGAAAACTGAAGAAGGTCCATATATTACCATGAAGGCAAAGATATACTAAAGAAAACTGACCTGCTTCTCTGGATAGTTGAATTATGCAGGCTTATCTTAGTTTTGACAAGACTTTTTGTAGAAAAATAAATTTCAGCTGGCGGGCAAACTCAGGTCTGAGGGGAAAAACTCGGGTATGGAGGGACAATTGCTCTCCTGTCCCGTAGCAAGTTATGCCCCTGCTATATAAGCTCAAAAATGGAGAATTCACTTTTTTCAATAAATATGAAACTCATCGAATGAAACTTAACCTGAACTAAATCCATCTTAACTTGACATCTAATGTATACTGATGGAGGGTACAATACATTATATCGAGAGAATACCAAAAGTTCAGGGTAATACCTAAATTCTTGTGGAGCCAAAACTCAAAATAACAAAAAAGGTGATTGTGATGCGAAATTTCTTTTTTGAATAAACTCTATAAAAACAAAAGAGTAGTACTATTCGGTTTTCAAACCAAGACCTTTTCCTAACATAATATTGAATACCATGACAATCGTGTTTCAGTTTTTGTATATAACCCATGGATGACATTCCGGTATTGGGCAGGGGAAGAAGAAGGGGGAGGGGCTGGGACACAATCGTAATGGTAGAAATTATAACATTAAGAGAGAAAGGTGAACAGAGATGAAATTTCCCTACTCTTGTTTTGCCATATTTTTTTATTTGAAAAAAAGAGGAATTTGCACCCAAATTACCAAAAGAAAACAACTAAAAACGGATTAGTTGTGTTTTTTTTTTTAAAGAAGAATTTGTATCAAGTTTGACAATGTTGGGCTCATTTTGTTCATTTCCTTAACCTCCTTGATCACATGGTTTTGAATTTAAATAGTTAAGATGTCAATTCTCTCTCGGCCATTATGTGACAGTGATTCAAAAGGAAACTCAATTGCTAGCTTATACTTTCAAAGAAATATTTCTAGAATGTTTTGGTGTCTACTTATGTACTTCGTCCACAGTAATTAGTCAGTGATTTGTGGGGAAAGCCACTTACTGCTTGGAAAGAAACGTTTTAATATAATATGATCCTATAGATAATTTTTTTTAAGCACCTTGTGACTCAAGGTTAAGAGTCGATCAAATCCTTTAAAACTTGAAACTTCAAAAAATATAAAAGTAGATTTTCAAACATGGACTTCTTAAAGATTTACAAAAAAGCGTTGATTCCTCAAAAAGCTGTGGCCTTTTACCCAAAGCTAACTATTAGGTTTAAATCCAAAATTTTTTCAAAGGTGCCACCTACCAGTGGTTTTAAGACATTTTCATTTCCAGTTGCCTTGCAGCTTCAGTGCAAACTTCTACCCGGTGAGATAAGGCTCGTTGTAATGATTTCATCACTTTTCTTATTACAAGGTTGAACTTCTGCCTGTATGTCCTCATATTTGCTCACATGAGGAATTTTCTTCTTTAGATCGTCATATCCTCCTAGGTTTTCTTTTTTATTCTTTGATGTAGCATATGCTTGTAGTTGTAAAAAGTATAGTTGCTTCCAACTAGAATGATTGTAGCTGTAAAAAAAGCTGGGAGTAAATCGTGATTTATTGTTGTTTATGCGCTGGGAACTATTCTTTGAAGATATAATAACAAATCTGGTTTATTAACTTTGTTACTGTTTACAAAAATTCTGTGTAGTTGAACATTTTTGCAAGCTATTGATTCGTGTTTTTCTATAGTAGAATTTTTTTTTTATTTTCCCTTCTGTGTTGTTGGGATAAACAACCCAGAAATACCCTTTTCTCTAATTCACATGATCTAATATACCCATTTTGTAGAAATTTTGTCTCATTCGCATTTATTTATATTCATTAATGTTCTCAAACTTAATGTACTCGAAGCAAGGAAGGACATTCGCCAAACAAGCCGCTATACACTTTCTGTGAATGTCCCATAAAACTACTCATTTCATATAAAAACTAAACATAAATTCACAGAAAAGGAGAGAAGGAGAAAATCCAGTGAAGGAAGAAGAAGAATTATTTTGTATGACTAAGGGTGTTCTCATCATTTTTTTTCTCTGCTTGGGGTACGGTACTTGACTTGACTATGGTGAAGTCTGCTATAGTTCACAACTAGTTACTTGGACCTCTTATATTCCATTGAAAATATTTGGATAAAATGGAGACAAAAAATTATCTAAACATTTGATGAAGTCAAATATAGCTCAGTTAAAGATCCAAGCAATCAAAATAAACACCTGCAAATGTCAAGCAGGGCATTACTTTATAAGCTAAAAAAAATGAAAATAATAATCTAACCCTTTATTTAGAGGTTGATTCAAGTAGGGAGTCAACCTAACTTTATTTTAAGTACATCTAAAAAATTAAAAGGCAATATATTTATTGATTTTAGGGTAATTGGTCATTATTTGT
Organism: Artemia franciscana; assembly: GCF_032884065.1. NCBI lineage: Eukaryota > Metazoa > Arthropoda > Branchiopoda > Anostraca > Artemiidae > Artemia > Artemia franciscana. Next base: position 41,048,128 of record NC_088872.1, on the reverse strand, counting down.
AATTTATAAAAGTGGTCGGAACAGTGAAAAGGGTTTCGCACTTGGTGAGAGCCGCGGGCGTGCAAGTTTTTTGACTTTTACTCTTTTTTAACAACTTACACTCTTTTTTGACCTTGATTTGCACTCTTTTCTGACGTCGGCAGTTGGCAATCCTGTCTGCAAACCCCTTTCATCCCCAAAGATATCTGATAACCATTTTTAGATAGCGAAAAGTGAAGATTGAAAAGTGAAACAACTATGAATCGTGGGATGACAAGAACCCCCACAGCTCATAGGGTAAGGGATGCTAGCTATGCAATTTGCCAGCTGTTTTCTTATATTATTTTTATTAGAAAAGGGGAGCATGTTAGATCCTTGATGTCCAAAAGACTAAGGGTATTAAGGTAAAAATATCAGGGAATGCTAAGGGGAGTGTTGAGCTAAATTAAAACACACAACTCAGAAACCATTTAGGGTATTAAGTTGGAACTTTAAGTGAATTACGAGGGGGATGTTAGATTGACCAAAAGGCAATGTGTATATATACTACCACTATTACTACTACTGCTACGACTGCTACTACTAATACCACGCTGTTACTGCTGCTACTACTGCTACTACTACAACTTATACTTCTAGTGTAATTAATACTAGGACAAAGGATAATAAGGTATAAATTTCACCGAATGTTTAGAGGGCTATTTAACTAAATCAAAACACACTATGTGCATGCTTAGTTGTCATAAGAGCGTATCAGCAATATTTTAGGAACGGTTTAAAGCAGTGGTTCCTCACCTTTCCCAAATGCTGTATCCCTCAAAAAATTTTCATCGTTGAAGACTCTCTCCCACGTAGTACTGCTAGACACGTGAAATACTTTTAAGACTTTATTTATTCTCCTTCTCATCTGGATAAGAAATAGGCTTTAAAGACACAAATAAAACACAACAAAAATGAGAACTGAGTGTATTCACAACGTCAGAAAACAATACTAAATCTAACTTAATATCTTTTTTACAGCAAAAATTAAAAGCAAAGGAAAATTTCGCAAGTTATAGTTATAAGGCAGATAACAGTCTAACTTGGATATATTTTTCAATATAATTTCAAAGTAACAAAACATGCTACATTGTTATTTTTAAATAATTTATCATGAGTGAAGACGCAATGCTTTTGGATATTTGAGCCTTAGATTTAGAGCCTTATCAAGTTCATTTCTGTTTTTGTTCTTGATATATTCACAGGATGAACGTTTAGTAGGCACTGAGCTCTGGAAAAGCAATAAACACTCTTCGGGTATCATCGCGCCTTATCAGCGATGCTTTCCTTGCTCGGGCCCAGAACACCTTAAGATGGGCATGCTTGAACTCGGAACGCAGAGAAGAATCTATTAAGGTCTCAGTTATTGCCTCTTTATTTGAGATTGTCAATATGGTTACTTGCTCAAAAAATATTTGGTCAAAAGGGTTTGAAACCCAGCACTTTTCGTTATTTCATTCTGAGAATTATTTTCTGAATGACATTTGCTTTCAAGCACTTTGAAAAAGTGCTTGAAAGCGCGATATAATGTCACATTTTACCTACTTTGGGAGTTTGAGATTGTTTTCCATTAGGAAATTACGAAGTGTATCAAAACTTCAAACTGATTTTTATTGAGGAATGATTCCCAAAATTGAAATTTCATTGCCATGGACTCAATCTTTTTAGATACTTTTGAATTATTAATAAAACTGTTCTGTTATCCAAAATTAAGTTGATTAATTGTACTTAATTTCACAATTCAAATAATCCTGTGAGTACCTTTTCTCAAGATAACCGTCAGTTGTAACATGAGTGTTTAGAAAGCCGTCAACCCAGTAGAACTCCAAAGCTATTGAGATTTTCAATACATTTATTTGAATATTATTTCCCATCCATCCATTTGTACAAATATTATTAAAAACTTGCAAAATTTAGTCCAAGATATATAGCGAGTTAAAATATGGATTTTTATAGAGGACAACCGGCTCAATCCTCCGCTCTTTACACTAGACTTTAATTCTTGCCCTTAATACTTTAGGAAGAATTTTCAAGAATAAGGGTAACTGGATTCAATTCAATTTCGTTAGTTCAATTTTCTTTATTTACAAAGAAAAACATAACAGCTAAATTATTAATAACCACTAAAAAAAGATACAAAAAAGCACTTGCGACGGGGCGGCTACTTTAATTTTTTAGAAACAGATTGGGAGAAAAGTATTATTTCATACTGCTTCAAGAATAGTGAAGCATTTGCTTCACTATTGATTGCACATTGATGTGAAGCACTATTTGCTTCAGCACATTGATGTGCATTTGCTTTAAGCAATAAATTGTTCTGTTCAAAGTTTTCGAAATGAAATCAGTAAATAAATCAATCGCAGTTTTCTACTAGTTACATTCGTCGCGCCAAAAAATTCTTTCAGCAAATTAGACTTGTCTTGTTACATATCACCAAAGTAACCACAGGAGGAGATATGTCCTGAAAATTCGGAATCAGCAGTAGGGTAAGACGTGACCCACATTCTCATTTGGCAATCCAGGGTAAGAACGCTTGTACAATATATATGAAACTCTACGTAATAATGAGTGCTTCTCATTTATGCATGCATTTGGAGGAGGGAAGTTCCCATCTAACAATGTTTTGAATGACCAGTGGAAACAAATGTATAGAGAGAAAAAAAGGAAAACAGTTCTATCCACACAAAAATGTAGTTTTTGTTGTTTTAAATGGGACTGAAAACCTTCCAGCTAATAGTTTTTGATGATGGCAAAGAAAAAGTGTGCTTTTTTTAGGCTCATTCGAATTGCTTATTTTTGGTCGTTTGCTTGTTTGTTTTTCCCATGGGTGATCCTATGGAACCAGTAATTCTGAAGTATCGCAAGAGGGATCGTTCAATCGAAAATTAAAAGTTCTAGTTCTCTCTTCAGTAGTGAAAAAGATTGGAGGTCAACTAGACCCTACCCACGCCCATATTTCCCCAAAGATGTCTGGCAAAAATGTCGAGACAATCAGTTTGTTCAGCATAGATGAGAGGTCCAGTAGCTATGTCTTTCGGGATAACATGATCCCCTAAGCTCTTGGTAAAAGGTCTATAAGACATAAAATTTGCTCATTGCTTGCATATAGCATTTGCTATTGGGAAGTATGAAGTTTTTTTTTTTGGGGGGGGGGGGTTATTTTCTAATGGAGGGATTTTTCACAAGGAGACTTTTCCGTGGGGAAGGAAGTTTTGCGGGAAGGGGGAGGGAATTTCCAAGGGTAATTTTACGGTGGGGGAATTTCCCAAATTCCTATACGAAATTCTTTTTATCTGTCCCACTTTCTCTTTGCTACAGCAATTTAACATGTAAATATGTTCAGGGGAAGTACCAAGGTGGAATCTTCACCGGGTTGAAATTTTCTTGAAGGTTTTAATGAGGAATTCAATCCCCATCCTGCTTTCATACGAGTGGATTTTCCACGGCAGAACTTCTCCAAGGGGAATTTCCTACAGGAGCAACTTTCTGCTAGGGGCGAGGATTAGCGTGAAAAACTTACATGGGGGGATGATTTGAAAAACAATCAGAAATTAAAGTTTTTTTTCAAACGAAAGCGTGCTAAGAAAAAATTTTCAACTGGAAGCATACGCTGGAAATATTCCAGGGAGAATTTCATCAAGGATGGAATCGTCTGGGGGGGGGGGAAGTTTCTTGGTAGGGGGATACTCTACGTGGGAAGAAATTTTCACAGAGGATTTTTCCGTGGGGTGAGGGAATTTTCCCTAGAGGAGGAACCAGAATTCCCGCCATCATTTAAAAAAAACGATCAGAAATAAAAGAAAAAAAACGTCTTTTCAACCGAAAGTAAGAGGCAACAACAAGACGTAGAACAGAGAGAAATTATTACATATACGAGGGGGGAAGCCCCCTTTTCAATATTTTTTTTTACCCTAAAGTTTGACTTTCTTTCCCGATTCCTTAAGAACAACTCCTGAAACACAAAGGCTGTTTAGTTAGAACGATAAGAAGCTCTTTTTGAAAATAATAAAAACCTTCAGCGCGAAGAGCGAGGTACGGAGGAAGGGATAACCCCTCATATACGTACAGATTTCTATTCGTTTTAAGTTTTGATGTTGCTCCTCACTTTCAGATGAATAAACTTTTTTTAAATTTAATTTATTACAGTGGCAGTAAGTTTGACCTGAACTTCTTTATACCAAAAAACTTGGGCCAGTACAGACTTCTCGAAGTCAGGAGTGTTAACGCAACAACTGATCATATTTTCTAAAATTCACTTTTACTTTTACATCCATATTTCTCATTAAATAACAAATATCAAGTGTTATTTTTTGTCAAATAAATTGGATCAAAGGAAATTAAGAATAAAGGTACACCCTAACCTCTAATGAAGGATTATTATCTAAAACTAAGAACAAGAGATCCAGTGTATGTAATGTTGCCTAGAAACAGTTTCCAATATCAATTTCGTTCAGCAAAAAAGTTATTCCAAAAGTTGAAGAACGAACCCAGTAATTTATTTTATATATTAGCTTTGTAATCCATGGCATGTTATACAGCCTGGGTAATATTCTAACTGCTGCTATATAAAAATTGAAATTTTATAAAATGTAACAGAGCTTCCACAAATAAATACATATTATATATTATATATATATATATATATATTATATATTATATATATATATATATATATATATATATATATATATATATATATATATATATATATATATATATATATATATATATATATATATATATATATATATATATATATATATATATATATATATATATTACGTAAAACTTGCGAATATACAACATTCTTCGCTGTCCTATTGTCTGTGCATATAAATAGATTGTCAGTTTTACCGACTCTTGAACATGCAACATATAATTATCCATGGGAAAAACAATCCGTATTCAGATCTATACCTCATTTGTCTAATGATTGCCCTTGGGCTTTGTTGATGGTAATTGCTAATCGAATATTTCCTGTGTCCCCGTCGTCATTTATATATCCCCCTTGTGCCCCCCGGCGTCCCCGTTGTAGTTGTGTCCCTGTGTCTCAGTCGTCATTTATATTCCCTGTGCCCCGGTCGTCATTTGTGTCCCGGTGTCCCAGTCTGTAATTTCTCTTTGAGTTTTCCGGTCGTCATTTATATTCCCTGGGTCCCGGTCGTCATTTGTGTCCCAGTTGTCCATGGGAAAAACATTCCGTATTCAGATCTATACTTCATTATTCTAATGATTGCCCTTGAGCTTTGTTGATGGTGATTGCTAATCGAACATTCCCTGTGTCCCGGTCGTCATTTATATATCCCCCTGTACCCCCCGGTGTTCCCGTTGTAGTTGTGTCCCTGTGTCCCGGTCGTCATTTATATTTCCTGTGTCCCGGTGTCCCAGTCTGTAATTTCTCTTTGAGTGTCCCGGTCGTCATTTATATTCCCTGTATCCCGGTGTCCCGGTCGTCATTTGTGTCCCAGTGTCCCAGTCTGTAATTTCGTCAGTCGACAAACATGACGTGAGTCGACAAACAACTTCATGACTGCATAATGCTCAATCCTTATAATGACGTCAGTCAACATACAACCCACAAACAACTTATTTTTATATATATAGATGTCTCTTGGAGGCCCAAAAAACAAAAATTTGGAGCTGCAGTTACTATAAATGATGATCTTTTGGAACCAACACCTGAACTGTCAAACGTGATAAGATGTTAGATCAGAACATGTCTTATGATTGCGCTTCAATCCCTCTGAAGGACATATATGTTATCTCAAACATCCTGAAACTGTTAATGCTAATTCTTATTTACTAAATTGGTGACTGTAAATATTCTCAAGGATGGAAACCTAACACAAGTAAGCATATTTCACACTAATATTCCGTTCAAATCTTTTTAAACAAGCAGAAAAAATGTCTTCAATTGGTATAATCAACTAAATTGTACTTCTTGTGATATACTTATATGTTTTCAGTGTTAGGGGGTTTAAAAATTTGGGATGTGCTCAAGCATGACTAATTATTCTTATTTATGACTCATCATGTCTCATCGTGTTCTATTACACTTAATTACGTAACTCAATGATTATGGACACTTGTTATTGGACTATCTCAAGTTATAGATTATCAGTTTCGGAAAATCAATGGTTTTCCTAAATGGAATTCAATGAATGTTTTTAATATGTGCGGAATCCTCTTTTGTATAGAATAAAAATCTAAGCAAATATTGGTCTCCAACCTTACAAGAATACTAATGACTACTAACCATGCAATGAAAGAGTGGTAAGAGATAGCAGTTGCCATGACTTTCTTTACTTAAAGAAGAACTAAAAAAAAAACCCAAAAACATGAATTGTAATCACTGGGTCTTGAAGTTAAAAAAGCTACATAATTTATGGTTGTACATAGAATCAGAGTATTTCATTTCTAAAAATCACAATTTTGAAAAATCGTTTTTTGTCTGAACTCCCAAAAGCTAAATCATAAAGAAGTGTTATAGAGCTCTAAGAATATTTAATGTAAAAAACTGATAAGTGACAATTTTCCCTCCATTTTGTTTGTGCTCTTTTTTGCGTCAGCTAAATTGGCTTGAGTCGGTCATTGGAGGGGGCCAATTTTGGAGAGATTCTGAATAAAAAATAAATGAGATTTGCCTCATGTGCTAGCTTTGGAGACCTCTCGAAGATCTTATTCATGTATTTTTTAGATTTAAGCATTCCTTCCTACTTTCCTACGATTATCCAAACTAAAAATCTACGAAATTAGTTCAACATTCCACCCTTCAATAGTCTCTGCGAAATGAATTTCAATATGTCCATCTAATCTTGAGATACCAAAATATACATTTGAAGTGTTTAAGTAGCTCTTTAGTTTCCTTTAAATATACAAACTAAAAATATCTATAAAACTAGTTCAACGTTCCCCTTTAGTATTATTTGAAAATTTTTCATCCAATTCTAAGATTTAAAAAAGTGGCAAGTTGAGAATTCCTGCATATAAAAAAAAATATAAAGTTGGTAATACTAAGCAATTTCAGGGAGCTAGAACTATGTTTTTGATACAAAATTTCATTTTCGTTGTACTGAAAGCTTATGGGTGTTTACATGGGCGAGGTTCTTACCCATTTTAGGTTAAGGTCATTGCTATTCAAGGAGCTATCTCAGCTTCATTCACAGAAAAGTTCATTGTTGTTGTAGTAGAAAATCACTAAACGATTTTAGGAGGGAAAATCTGCTATTTTTAGAGGGTGCAATGCATTACCATACCCTTTGCATTTCTCACTCATCCGGATGTAATCCACTAGTTGCAGTTACACCGGATATGGTTGTGACTAGTGCAATTATCCAGGCCCATTCATCATTCGTAAACATTCCAGGTACAAGTTCTTGGGTACAATTATTCGGGTGAAATCATCCTGGCGCAATCAGCCGTAGGTGAGTTTTTCTAATCCACTAGCAACTATAACTTTTTAGAAGAGCATACAAAAAAAGATTCAGATTTTCATGTTCTTTGGTCTTTACGCGGAAGTTTTATCGAAGTATCTTGTCTGCAAAAATGGCTTTCATAAACAGTTATTTAACAGCAGCTAAGGTATTGGATAAACATAAGTCAAAATTCCATAAAAAAGAGTTTAAAGTTGAATTAAACGTGTGATTCTATGGGAAAACTTAAGAATGGATGACTCCTAGTATTTTTTCTTCTTTTCATGAATTGATCCTGCCAATTTAAAAAAAAAAACTCATAAATGTTTTTAAGACGTACTAGCCCTAAGATTTTTTTCACGCTATTCAGCTAATGAATTTGGATATAAACCTGCTATTCAGATTACTTCATCTTGAAAAATAGTTCATATAAAGCTATATTTTGTCTTAGTTAGGAAGGCTCTGGAAGAAGGCTTTCGGACTTTCGACTTTAACTGACTGTAGTTGAGCTGTAGTCAACTTAAGGCTTTCTATCCTCCGTAGTAACACCAACAACTAGTCTGATTGGTAACCTAGTAAATTCAGGACGTAGTCTCTTTAGGATGATGAAGTTTTCACTTATGGATTTTAGTGTTTTTGATAAAGGTGGTCTTACAGTCAAAGTATGCCTCAGTTTGAGGGCCCTTTCTCTAATATCAAAAAAGGGTTCCATTTAAATATCTCAGAGACTAACAATCCTGACAATTTAAGTACCTGGCAATGTCACAACTGCCTTGCACACAAAAAATGAAATTTCAAGAATCGGTAATTCCCGGAACTATAGTCAGAAATAATATAGTCTTGGTTGTAGTCAAGTCAAGAAAAGTATCTATTGTAATCTTTTGCTGCTCATGGTCTGAGTACAATCGTGATTATAAGGAAACTAAAAGTTAAGTTAGGCCTACGAACCCCAAGGAACAACGAACCCCAAGGGCCCTACGAACCCCTTTACGCAACACTTGCAGTTCGGTGTTGTTGCAATTCAAGAAGAATTACTCAATACTTGCAGTTGAAATTCCCATTGTAGTGAAATAATTCTAATTTTTTTTCAGAATCTTCAGCTAAATTAGTGGAATCCAAAGAGTTGCATACCAGTCATTTAAACAAATTGCAGTCGGTTACAGTTGCCAACAGTGATGAAGATTTTGACAATAACTTACCAAGCATAATTAGAGCGGTTGCTGGAACTACAGCCTATCTTTCCTGTAAACCTAAGGCTTCTAGAAACAAAACTGTAAGTTTAATGAAGGTCTTTCCCATAAAAACATCTGTATTGGTTACTCCTAAAACCATTGACAAGAAATGAAGGAATAGTACCGTCATCCAAACAAAGGCCGCTCAAAGATGAGTCGCTGGGAGTAACATGAGCATAAAACGATTCAAGGTAATGGACAGAAAGTAAAGAGGGACCTTGTTCATAGTAAGCAAGACTCCAAAAAAATAAGCTTCAAAACATTTTATGGATTAAAAAACTTATTTTTCGCTTATTCCAAATATATTACGTTTTTCTTATAAAGTTAAGTATCAAAATTAAAAATTGTATGAAAATTTATATATTTTTGCAAATGAGCGGAAAACCCTTACAAAAAGAGGGAAATGGTTCTTCTTGGTGCGCATTATATAAATGTCGATTGTTGTACCAAATAAATAAAAAAAAAAGTTTTTTTAACGGAAAATAAGGAGCGACATTAAAACTTAAAACGAAGACAAATTACTTCGTATATAAAAGGGGCTGCTTCCTCAATCAACGCCCCTCTCTTTACGCTAAAGTTTGACTCTTTCTCTTAACTCTACTTTTTAAAACAGTTTAAAACAGTAAGATACTTTAGCGTAAAGAGCGGGGCGTTGATGAGGAAGCAGCTCCTTTTATATACGAAGTAATCTGCGTTCGTTTTATGTTTTAATGTCGCTCCTTACTTTCCGTTAAAAAACTTGTTTTTTTAATTTAATTTCTGAACGTTTTTGAATCAATGCATGTTTTGATTTTGGCTCTCCGCAGATGAATAATTAAAACGAAATTTGCATATTTATTTTTTTTGGCTAAATTACTTTCTCATAGTTTTGATCGAATGATTTTGAGAAGAAAGGAGCGAAGGAGGAGGCCTAGTTGCCCTCCGATTTTTGGTTACTTAAAAAGAGAACTAGAACTTAGAATGGTTTTATTAGTAAAAGATATACGTAACTTTCAAATTAGTTTGCGTAACGAACTTCTGTACTCTCATGTTTTTATTACGTATATGAAGGGGTTCACCCTCTCGTCAGTACCTTGCTCTTTATACTAAAGCTTAAATTTTGTCCCAATTCATTAAGAATGACCCCTGAATCACAAAAGCCGTAGAATAGATAGTTGAAATTACTAAAAATACTTTAGCGTAAAGAGCGAGGTATTAGGAGGAGGTGAGCCCATCATATGCATAATAATTTCTGTTCGTTTTAAGTTTTAATGCTTCTCCTTACTTTCAGTTGAAAATTTTTTTCGTATTTATTTTTTCATTGTTTTTTTTTAAATGATGCTAGAAAATCCTGCGCTCCCTTCATGAAAATTTTCTTCCCCCATGACAAATTCCTCCAAGGAAAGTTACCCCAACATAATCCGCTCTTATCACCCCCCACAACCTAAAAATCCCCCCGGAAATGTCTGTACACTTCCAAATAACCATTACAATATGTAAGCACTGGTCAAAGTTTGTAACTTGTGGCCCCTCCCACGGAGACTGTGGGAGAGTAAGTCATCCCCAAAGACATAGTTATAAAGTTTTTTGACTACGATGAATAAAATGGCTATCTCTAAAAATTTTGATTTGGTGACTTCGGGAAAATAATTAGCGTGGGAGGGGGCCTAGGTGCCCTCCAATTTTTTGGTCACTTAAAGAGGGCACTAGAATTTTTCATTTCCGTTAGAATGAGCAATCTCGCAAGATCCTAGAGCCACTGGGTCGATATGATCACCCCTGGAGAAAAAAAAAACAACAAAAACAAACAAATAAACACGAATCCATGATCTGCCTTCTGGCAAAAAATACAAAATTCCACATTTTTGTAGATAGGAGCTTGAAACTTCTACAATAGGGTTCACTGATACGCTAAATCTGATGGTTTGATTTTCACTAAGATTCTGTGACATTTAGTGGTTGTTTTCTCCTATTTTATAAAATAAGGCAAATTTTCTCAGGCTCGTAACTTTTCAAGGGTAAGACTAAACTGTATTAAACTTATATATTTAAAATCAGCATTAAAATGCAATTCTTTTGATGTAGCTATTGATATCAAAATTCTTTTTTTTAAAGTTTTGGTTACTATTGAGCCGGGTCGCTCCTTACTACAGTTCGTTACCACGAACTGTTTGATAGGTAGATATAGGTTACTTACAATTTATATGGTACAGGAGCCATTAAAACTTCATTTGGCCAAAAACCAGTTTCAAGAAATTTTTGAAATTGGAAATCAGTTAAAAACCATCAAAACCTAGCATTTTCAGGATATAACGCTTCATGGTAGCTAATTATTCATATAAGATTAAACTGTATAAACAGTAATTTGACAGTTACTCTCGAGTGAAATTAATTTGAAACATTTGAAAAATTTGAAAAAAGGGCACGTAAGAACCTCGATTCCAGTTGAAATAAAGTGAAATATACTGAAATTTACACAGAGTAGCCAATCTTAAGTAGGAAGTTTCTAACGCTTTCGTACCCTGTTTTATAGCTACAATTATAAAGCAACTAATAGTGAAGCCTGTAATACGACAGGTGTGAAAAAAATAGTTTCGCAGAAGAAGTATCCCCCCCATAAAATTTCAAGTTATCTTCCCCCTCTACCCCCAAAAAAACTGTCCCTGAAAGTTTCCGCTCACTCCCCCAGCTGTGATACAAGTTAGGATGGTTTTGCAAAATCTATAATTCTATAAATGCTCATTTACAAGAGAAAACATACCCACTCCCTTTACATCAAAAAGTTTTATCCACCTGCCCACAAAAGTAATTAGTATGATAGTTTCTCCATATATGAAAAAAAAACAAATATAAATGAATATACTCAGAAAAAAGGAAATATCAGTCTTGAACCTGTAACCTCGAAATAATTTTTTTTAGTTTTCTGAGCCAGCTACACTTCATATTTGGTTTTACAGCTTTTTGCAGCAACTTATGCAAATAAACATGTATGTTAAGAGAAAAGTAATTTAAATATGACATTATAGAAACGCTTGCGCTTTTGACTCAAGTTCCAATAATTAGTTCATAACAGCAGTCCTAGCTAAGCATAGACGGCATAGAAAAGAATCATTATTTTTTTAATGAGTATTTTATTGAAACAACCAACTACGCCTATTCAAGTTGAGTCATCCTTTGTTAGAATTTTCTAGCAGTTTTGAGTTAGGCGTGGCTTTTAAGAAATAAATTTATCTGAAATTTCAAATGAAGGAAAAAAAAAAAATAGAAAAAAGGATAAGTTTTTAAAGTTGAATATCAGGTCTAAAGCTGAGATGACAAAAATGACATAACACAGAACGCCAATAAAGGAAGAAATTCTAGAACTTAAAGTAAGTGAAATAAAGCGGAAGAATATGCCTACTTGTAACATTTGGCTTATAACAAAAAGGTATCCCCTGAACAGCAAAAAAACAAACTATAGGATAAAACAAACAGCTGAAAAGTAGTCAATACTTATGACGAAGAAGTAATAAATCGACAAATAAATATAGCAAAACAACGAATAAAAAAAAATTTAGATACAAAGAGTAATAAAATCTTACCAAAGTTTAAAAACAATAGAAAACCTTAAAATTAAGGAAACAGTTAGTGATAACGAATTGTAAGTAAGGAGCGACACAGCTCAATAATAGTCGAAACCAGAATTTACGAGTCTTAAAATTAATAGGTATATCAAAAGAATCAGCTTGTTATGTTGATCCCAAATAAAAAAGTAACATTAAGTTTAGCATTACCCATCAAAAATTACGAGCCGGAGAAAATTTATATGCTTTTCGAAAAAAGGAGAAACATCCCCCTAAAAGTCAAGGAATTTTAATGAAAATCATACTATCAGATTAAACGTATCTGAGAACCCATTGTAAAAGTTATAATCTTCCATCTGCAAAAGTGTGGATTTTTTTATTTATACCAGAAAGAAAGATGACGGATACGTGTTTATTTATTTTTTTTTTCTTTTGTTGTTTTCCCCATGAGTGATAACATCGAACCAATAGTTCTACAAAAAATACACAAATTGAATTTTCAGAATAAATTAATTAAATAACATTTTTGCAGAACAGATTCGAAACAGAGTTTTTGAATATCAATCTAATTTTAAAATCAACTTGATTCATTTACTTCGCCTCAATCAGCTGGTATTCAAACTGTGGCTAACGATCCGCAACTGAGATAAATAGATTTCTATTATTACTCCATGTTTAAGCCGAAATTTGTCGATTTTGCAACTCTAAATATACACTACTATTTAAAAGTCAACTGATCCTAAAAATACGAGGGGGAGGGGGAGGAGTAAGCAAAACCTATGTATTATGGCTTTTATTAGAGGAATTGAATGGTGGTTACACTCCTGACAAATTTTTCAAGGTTCTAACCGTCTTCCAATGATACCCTTTTCAGTACGATTGCAAGTGGAAGTACAAGATGTAACAGCAGAATTTTGTTAATATAGTCTTAAAGCACTTGTTGATAAACTGCAGGACCATTATAGTTCAGTATTTATTTTTTTGCTGTAAAAAACAATTGAAGCGTACAAAATGTTTCATAAGAAGTTCAAGGAAGAAAAAAAAACAACAAAAATAGCCATTTTCGAGTCGGTTTTGCTCTTTAAAAACAGAAATATCCTCTCATGAAAATTTTAGCGTATTCTAAAGACATTCTAGAATTTAAGAGTATTCTAAAGCACCAGTAGAAAAAATAAAATTCCTTTAAAAAATCTTTAGCAAATCAAAGTCGGGTATAGATTTGGTTCACAAATTTTAAGTGGCAAACAGCCTTTCAGAATTAAAGTCAATCTGAAATATATAGCTAGTAAAAACATTACTAAGTTTCTATAAAATTTACGGATTTGTAACTACTGAATGGGATTAGCTTGAAATTAATTAGAAAAGATTATTTCACATTTTTATCAACTTCAGACCCTTGCTGTATTTTTTTTTCAGGTCAAAATTTTTAGTTTCTAATGCAAGTTCAATAATAGGGCGTGCCTTTTAAAATCACCCAGCCGCTAGAACCCAACCTTCCATCAGCCAGCGGCCAACTTGATTCATATCTGGCCGGATACCAATCTGGAAAGAAAAGATCTGTTACTCTCGTCTCCTACATATCTGAAACTTTCCGGCTCCAAGATTAACTTTTTCGAATACATTTTTTAAAATCATAAATCCACTCTTCGTCTCATTTACTTTTTCCTACTCCTCACTAAACTCTTGAGAAAATCAGAGCAAACCAGGGAATATAAATGAGAGAAAATTACATAATAAGCAAAACCTTATAAAGTGTAGACCAATTGTCAGAGCGACAGCTTCCGAGGAAAAAAAAAACACAACAAGATCTTAAAGCAAACTTACTTGAAATTCAGCTTACAAACCATACAGAAAGAAGAGGAAATACAAATAAAACCCAGTGTTTTGATTAAACAAGGGAAATGAAAACATACGTTTTCAGAGGAATAGATTATTATATTTTAGTTATAAGTTCCTGCAGGATGAGGGTCTGTTTAGCCAGAAATTAATCTCCTCGCCTCTTGGATATGTTTTTGGCATATGTTCTTTTTTTTTACATAATTTTATGGTCAGAAAATAAATTGTGTGAAAACCAATTAAGGTTCTATAGTAAAATAATGTCAGAAAATTTTGATAAGCTCACTTTGATATGAAGGTTAAGAAAACAAAAAAAGTAGATATTTTACAGAAAATTTTTAATAAGTTAAGAGGGTGGCCGTTGGAAACTCGAAATTTCTGGTGGGGTTGGCTGGAATGCTCTCTGCCCTACCCTCCCACAGAAGTATTCAGTCGTCTTTCTCCTTATTCCTTTTTCTTCTCCTGAAAGACGAAAACCAACTATTTGTCTTTATTTAATAAGGGGGTGAGATTTATTACAAGACATAAGAAAATTTTGCTGTGAGACGGCGTATACTTTAACTTGGGTAATCTTTATACGATTTAAGTTTAAATCCTACTTCTTGTTAAAGCTGCAAAAAATCATGTGACTTCTGCTTTAGGTCTCCTGTTTTAAGTTATCATTAAAAATATTTAGAACAGTTTAATAATAGGTAAGTAAATCTAAGTAAAACAATTTCTAAATGGTAAGGTGTCAAAGCTTGCGAAGCATGGTATTGTCGGATGAATTAAATAAAAAAAAAGTTTTTTAACCGAAAGTAAGGAGCCAAAAAAGACTATCTCTGAAAACATTAATATTTGCATTTATTCTTTGTGTGTCTGTCTGTCTGTCCGCATATGACGTCTGAATTATTTCATCATATACCAATTCAAAAACGAATGTATTCAAGCCGAAGTAGCTGAGTTGGTAAAGTGTTATGTTCCAGGCTCTAGGTCCGAGAGGTTCCAGGCTCGAACCTTGGCTTTAGCATTAATATAAAAGAAGAAAAAAAACTAAAAAAGGTAAAAACTACAAAAAAAACTAAAAAGAAAATATTAAAAAAACTAAAACAGCTAAAAAACTAAAAAAAAACTAAAAAGGGTAAAAAACTAAAAACTAAAAAAGAAAAATACTACAAAAAACTAAAAATAAAAAAAACTAAAAAATAATAAAAAAATAAAAAAAATAAAAAAAACTAAAAGCTGTAAAAAAAAAAAAACTAAAAAAAGGAAAAAAACAGAAAAATAAAGGAGAAAAAGAAAACTAAAAACTAAGAATAAAAAAAAAACTAAAAAAGGTAAAAACCAAAAGAAAAAAGGAAAAAAACTAAAAATTTATTTCATCATATACCAATTCAAATACGAATGTATATACAGTAAAAGGACTTTAAGCGTAAAAAGCAAGGTATTGTAGAGGAGACGAACCCCCTTATATATGTAATATTTTATGTTCGTTTCAAGTTTTAATGCTTCTCATTACTTCCAGGTATAGAAAATTATTTATTTGCTCATTGTTTTTTTAAATAATCGTAGAAAACCCTAGCTACCCTTCATGGAAATTCTCTTCCCTCACGATAAATTCCTCCATGGAAAGATCTTCCCACGTAACCCC
The DNA here is from genome assembly GCF_032884065.1 of Artemia franciscana. NCBI lineage: Eukaryota > Metazoa > Arthropoda > Branchiopoda > Anostraca > Artemiidae > Artemia > Artemia franciscana. Next base: position 41,032,458 of record NC_088872.1, on the reverse strand, counting down.
CTCTCACCGACCCACCCCACCAAAACGCGACCATTACTATATATAATTTAACCATTATTATATTTGAACAATGGTCAGAGTTTTTAACTTGTTGCCCCTCCCCCGCGGACTGTGGGGGATTAAGTCATCCCCAAAGACATAGTTGTTAGGTTTTCGACTAAGCTGAACAGAATGGTTGTCTCAAAATTTTGATTCGAATTTTTTTGGTAATTTAAAAAGGGCACTAGAACTTTTAATTTACGTTAGAATGAGCTTTCTCGTGACATTCTAGTATCACTGTGTCGATACGATTACCCCTGGGGGAAAAAACGTTAAAAAACAAATTAACACGCATCCGTGATGTCTTCTAGCAAAAAATACACAATTGGACATTTTTGTATATAGGAGCTTGAAAATTTTACAGTAGGGTCCTTTGATACGCTAAATTTGATGGTGTGATTGTCGTCAAGATTCTATGACTTTTAGAGGGTGTTTCCTCCTATTTTCTGAAATAAGGCAAATTTTCTCAGGCTCCTAACTTCTGAAGGGTATGACTAAATTTGATGAAACTTAAATATTTAAAATCAGCATTAAAATTTGATTCTTTTGATTTAACTATTAGTATCAAAATTCTGTTTTTTAGAGTTTCGGCTACTATTGAGCGGGTAGCTCCTTACTACAGTTCGTTACCGCGAACTGTTTGATAGAAAGGTTGAGAGATAAATCTTCGATGAGAAACCGTATTTATTCTCCAAGATTCACTCCTGGACCCGCTTCTTTTAACCTTTCTTCTAGAACATTTGAGCCCCAGGAAATCGGAACACTAGAAAAAGGTCCAAAATTCTCCTTTGTACTGAAACAAGTTCTCGTGGCAGATATAGTTTCCAGTCTAGAGTCTGCTTTGCATAAACACTAGCCACATGTTTCTAACCCTGATGAAGTTAGGTCTTATCTCATAAATACCCTTTATAACCCTCTGAAAAGGTTAGGTTCACACCAAAAAATTTGCAAGACATAAAAATTATATCTAATTCCAGAGAAAATCCGTCTACTATAATAACCAAAGTAGACAAAAGCAATTTGCTTGTTTTCATGGATACGACAGACTATGACAATGAAATCTTTTCACTTTTAAAAGACAAAACTACGTATAAAACGACAACTCATGATCCTAATTATGAGTTTAATAGTAATCTTATAAATGAATTAGAGCAGCTAAAACAGAATGGTAAATCACACCACAACTATACAATAGATTTTTCCCCAGTTGTAGTTTCTGTCAAAAATTCTACGTTTTACCTAAAATAAATAAACAAGGTATTCCATTAAGACCTATCTTAGCATATACTAAAGCCCTCGCTTCCACGAAAAAGGCTTTGAACAGCTTTCAAACATTTGCTGTATTCTCAAAATACCTAAATTGGTAATTCAGCAGATTTAGGTAAGAAACTTAATAGCACAAGTATTTCAGAAAACATAATAGTTAGTAACTTTGGTATTGTTTCCACGTATACAAATGTATATGTAGCTATTTCCGAGTAATTATTAAAAAACAAAATAGAAGAAAATTATCCCTGAATTGAAGTTTCAGCAACAGAAATTGATTGTAAAGTTTTAATGACTCGGTTCGCTACATGGATGAAGTTATTTCACTTTGTAATTATGGAGAAATTGAACTTTGGGGTTTCTTAAGTCATCTTAATACTTATGATGGAAATTTTCAGTTTACCCTTGAAATTGAAAATAAACTACCGTTTTTAGATGTGTTAATTGTTCAAAATACTGATAAACTGGATTTTACTATCTATAGAAAACCAACGCAAAACAATAAATACATTCATTTAAATTCATATAACTCGCACAAGGTTTAAGAGCAGTTGTAACTTCTCTCATTGTGCCCTGAACTTTTGCTCCGATTCGTATATAAATGCAGAAATAAATTTTATTAGAGATGTTCGTTTTGGTAATGAATACGCCATTCCTTTTGTTAATAATAACCTGTTGTAGCACAGTGGCTTGGAGCTCTGCTTGGCAATACGGGGCCCAGGGTTCGATCCCCGCCGCAGCAAGGTTGGGCGACAAGCTTGCTACTTGTTCCTGTAAAAGACCCAGCAACTGAAACGTCGATTCGACGCCCTATGCGCCAGCAATGGCTCTTGGGGATCTTTATCCTTATCCTTTGTTAATAATACAATTAATTGTAGACTAAAAATATATGAAACAGTTCGTGGTAACGAACTGTAGTAAGGAGCGACCCGCCTCAATAGTAACCGAAACTCTAGAAAATGAAATTGTGATACCAATAGTTACATCAAAAGAATCGCACTTTAATGCTGATTTTAAATATATAAGTTTCATCAAGATTAGTCGTACCCATCAAAAGGTACAAGCCTGAGAAAATTTGCCTCATTTTAGAAAATAGTGGGAAACTCCCCCTAAAAGTCATACGATCTTAACGAAAAGCACACCATCAGATTCAGCGTTTTAGAGAACTCTATTATAGAAGTTTCAAGCCCCTATCTACAAAAATGTTGAATTTCGCATTTTTTGCCAGAAGACAAATCACGGATGCGTGTTTATTTGTTTTTTTTTGTTTTTTTTTTGTTTTTTTTTTCTCCAGGGGTGATCGTATCGACTCGGTAGTCCTAGAATATCGTGTAAAGGCTAATTCTAACGGCAATTAAAAGTTCTAGTGCCCTTTTTAAGTGACCAAAAAAATTGGAGGGTACATAGAACCCCTCCCACGCTCATTTTTTCCCTAAAGTCTCCGGATCAAAATTCTGAGATAGACATTTTATTCACCATAGTCGAAAAACCTAATAACTATGTCTTTAAGGACGACTTACCCCCCGCAGTCCCTGTGGGAGGGGCTGCAAGTTACAAACTTTGACCTGTTTTTACATATAGTAATGGTTACTGGGAAGTGTAAAGACGTTTTCAGGGGGATTTTTTGGTTTTGGGGGGGGGGTTACGTGGGAGGATCTTTCCATAGAGGAACTTCTCATGGGGGAAGAGACTTTCAATGGAGGGGGCGCAGGATTTTTAGCATTATTTAAAAAAAATAATGAAAAATAAATATGAAAAGTTTTTTCTACTGAAAGTGAGGAGCAGCATTAAAACTTAAGACGAACAAAAATTATTACGCATATGAGGGGCTTACCTCCTCGTAATACCTCGCTCTGTACGCTAAAGTATTTTTAGTAATTTCAGCTATTTATTTTTAGTAATTTCACTATTTGTGAGCCCCCTCATATACGCAATAAAAACATACGAATATAGAAGTTCGCTACGTAAGTTAATTCGTAAGTTACGTATATTTTTTACCTATGAAAAGATTCGTAAAAAACTAAAAGTTATAGTTGCCTTTTTAAGTAATAAAAAATTGGAGGGCAACTAGGCCTCCTCCCTCGCTCCTTTTTTCTCAAAATCTCCCGATTAAAACTATGAAAAAGCCATTTAGCCCCCAAAGAAACCATGTGCAAATTTCGTTCTAATTATTTACGTGTGGAGAGCCCAGATCAAAATATGCATTGATTGAAAAACGTCCAGAAATTAAACAAAAAAACAAGTTTTTTAAATGAAAGTAAGGAGCGAGATTAAAATTTAAAACGAACAGAAATTACAACGTATATCAAAGGGGCTTTTCCTCCTCAACGCCCCGCTCATTACGCTAAAGTTTTTTACTGTTTTAAAATGTAGAGTTAAGAGCTAAGAGAAACTTTAGCGTAAAGAGCGGGGCGTTTAGGAGGAAAAGCCCCTTTCATACACGGAGTAATTTCTGTTCGTTTTAAGTTTTAATCTCGCTGCTTACTTTCATTTAAAAAAAACTTGTTTTTTTGTTTAATTCCCAAAAAATCAAAGATATTTCACAATGTGAGGCTCCTGATAAGCCCTCAAATATAATCTATCTTCCCTACATCCTAAAGATCACAACAAAATTAAAAACTGTTTGCGCATAAAATGATCTCTATGTAGTTTTCACTAATAATCTTAAAATCACGAATTTCTTTAAACTCAGGTAAAGATAAAACCCCAATTGCTCGCCAAGGAGAGGTTACAAACACCTTGAGAGGTTGAAACACCTTGCGAATCTGGAAATTACTATGCTGGCAGACCTCATCAGAATAATAAAAAAAAAAAACAGCTATTTATGAAATGTCATGCGACAGTGGCAATTACTTTGTAGGCAGAACTCATTAGAATCTAGAAAAACGGCTACACCAGCATAAAAAAGACATAGACAAAGCTTTGATTTTTAATAGTTCTAACAACTCCTTTGATTCTGCTTTAACTTGCCATATATTCAATAATCCCAGCCACACAGTACTTTATGAAAAATCTTCTCTCATTAGTAATGATTCGGGGATGAAACAGTTGTGTCAGGAGTCTATCAAAATTAGTCTTCAAATAAATACTATTTATTTAAATAGGGACATTGGGGAATAGCCCTGATCTACCAAAATATTTTACTCAACCAATATACAGTAGAATTGAAACCGTTACAAAAAGGCCGTTAAGGTTTGATGCCAAAGAAGCAAGATTAGCTTTGAAAGCTTGTATTTAGTTATTCTATTTTATTTTTACTTGGTTGTTTTACATTTGCTGTTTTTTTTCATAGGCATGTATTTTGGGGGTGATACCTGACGCGGGGATGCCATGGATATTTTGTGGTAGCCACAACACTGTGCTGGGTAGAGAATTTAGAGTGGCGAAACCCTATATAGGCCAGTGTATTCTCCTGATGAGCCCTTATGTTGGGTGTTGCCTCTGAATTATTTGTCTATATTATTTTTTCTATTGCTCGGTAAATGACGACTTATACTTATTGACGACATGACTGCCTGTCCATGGATTATTCTTTATGATTGATTGTGTGTGGCTATGCTGTTTGACCTATGTGATTGTATGGATGAGTAGGGTTAAGGCCTCATTCAAGTGCTGGTCTATATTAATCACTAATTTAGGAAAACAGTCTTCCTTTTCTCCTTCTGTCTCTTTTTTTTTTTTTTTTTTTTTTTTTTTTTTTTTTTTTTTTTTTTGTGTTTGTGCTGTAGCATTGGTGATTTCTCTTTTCATGATATATATATATATATATATATATATATATATATATATATATATATATATATATATATATATATATATATATATATATATATATATATATATATACATACACATACATATGTTCATATACATGTACATATACATATGTTCGCATTTTCATGTAAATATATATATATATATATATATATATATATATATATATATATATATATATATATATATATATATATATATATATATATATATATATATATATAAATTAAGGACAAAATACAAAAAAGACCTATAAATTCTTCACAAACAAAAAATTTTTGAATATTTTTTGTTTGAAATTCTGTCCACTGTTGATTTTTCTCAAGTTGTTAGATTACAAAGGAATTTGTTTAGCCATGATTTTGCTTGTCAAAGGAACGATTTTATAAGAAATTAGAAAAATTAAGAGATGAATCTTCCCATGAGAAACCGTATTTATTCTCCAAGATTCAAACCTGGACCGGCTATTATTATCCTCTCTTATAGAACGTTTGAACCTCAGAAAATCGAAACCCTAGAAAAAGGTCCAAAATTATGTTTTCTACAGAAACAAATTCCCGTGGCAGACACAGTCTCCTACATATCCTTTATAACAGCCAAAAGAAGGTTAAGTTTCTAACCACTTTCATACCAAAAAATTTACAAGACATGAAAATATTATCTAACCTCTAAAATAACTCGTTTATTATAATAACCAAAGCAGACAAAAGCAATTCACTTGTTGCAATGGAAACGGCAGACTCATACAACAAATTTTTTCATGACATAACTAGATATAAAACGATAACGCATGATCCTACTGATCAGTTTGCTAATACTATTGTAAATAAATTAAAGTAGCTAAAAATTTATATCTAGTGGGGTGATAAAATCGCCCCACAACTATGCAATACATTTTTTCCCCCGTGGTAGTTTCTGTCCAAAATCCTACGGTTTACTAAAAATACATAAGCAAAGTATTCCCTTCACTTAATCGAAGTTTCGGTGACAGGAATTGATTGTGAAGTTTTAAGCCTTCAAATATAATCTATCTTCAGTTCATCCCAAGAAAATCAATATTCGGTATGTAGTTTTCAATAATAATTTTAAAATCACAAATTTCTTAAACTCCGGTAAATATTAAACCCCAGTTACTTGCCAAAGAGGGGCTTATCACATACCATGCAATTGTGACAATTTCTATGTTGACAGAACTTATCAGATTCTATAAAAACGGCTACACCAGAACAAACAAGACATAGACAAAGCATTAATTTCTAATATTTCTAATATCTCCTTTGATTCTGCTTTACTTTGCCATATATTTAATAATCCCAACCACACAATTCTCTTTGAAAAATCTTTTCTCATTAGTAATGATTTAGATATAAAACAAGTGGTTTGGGAATCAATCGAAGTTAGTCTCAAAATAAATAATAATATTTATTTAAATAGGGACTTAGGGGAATATTCACTAAATTCCATATAATCAAATTTAATTAAAAATGATCTGACAAAATATTTTTACTAAACCAATTTACAATAGTATTGAACCCGTTACGAAATGGCCCTTAAGGCTAGCTACCAAAAAAGAAAGATTAGCTCCGAAAGCTCATATTTAATTAATTTAAATTATTTCGTTTGAATGAATTTATGATTTTATATCATTTTATTTATCAGTCCTGGTTGAACTTCGTTGGAATAAGGATACTAAGGGTGTTAAGTTAAAAAAAAATCAGCTTTAAAGTTTATATATATATAAATATATATATATATATATATATATATATATATATATATATATATATATATATATATATATATATATATATATTGAAAAATTTTTCACTATATATATATATAATATATATATATATATATATATATATATATATATATATATATATATATATATATATATATATATATATGCTGAAGACGACCCTTGGACATAGAGTCGAAATATTCACTGAATTGAATTCCACAGTCTTGAAAAATTTTTCCTATTGTTTCTAAATTGTGTTTGTTTGTTGTGGAAAGGTAGTGCGGTCTTCGTCGCTATTTAAGGTATTGAGGAGGGGGGAACCATTCATACAGGGAATAATTTCTGTTTGTTTTGAAATTTAATGTTGCTCCTTTCTCTCAGTTAAAAATGCTTGTTTATTGTATTTAATTTTTGTTTGTTTTTTAAATATTGCAGGTATATTTGGCTCAACTTTCATGAAATATATCCCTCCTCACGGGAAACTCCTCCGTCAAAATTTCATCTGACGTAAAGTACACCTCCCAGTCAAGTTCCCTCCAGATAGTTCTGGAGGGAGTTCCCTCCATCCTCGCTGAAAATTCCCCTCCCTATGAAATTTCTTGTGGACAATTCAGCCTGGAGAAATTATCCTTTGCATACTCTCATTTGAAAAAGACTTTAATCTCTAATTGATTTCTCGATCACTCCGGAAATCTCCCCTTCCGAAGAAATTTTTTAGGAAACAAAACAGGGGGAAAATAGCCCCCGGATAATTCCCCTGGAACATCTTTACATGCAAAGTTCAGTAGGCAAACATAATGCAAGACAAATAACAATAATTTTGTAAAGGAAGTCTGTCAAATCCCCCCAGTGAAACATTTTCCTTGGAATTTCCGCCCCTTGGTAATTCCCCTCCCCATGGAAGATTCTCCGAATGGAAATCCACCCCAAGCAATAAAATCCTTCCCCACAGAAAATGTTTGTGTACTTCCCAATAAAAAACACTATGCGTAAAGATTAGGCAAATATTATAATTTATAGGTCTCTCCCTATGGACTGTGGGGGTCATTTTACCCCTAAAATATAGTTATTTGACCTTTCAACTATACTGAACAAAATGGCTATCTCAAAATTTTTATCAGATAGCTTTGGGAAATAAATAGTTGTGGGAGTGGGGCCAGTTGCCCTCCAATCTTTTTTGTCGCTCAAAAAGGGCACTAGAATTTCTAATTTGCGTTCGAATGCACCGTCTCCCGATCTTCTAGGACCATTATTTCAATACCCCTGGGAAATCACCTCCCTAGGAAAATCCTCCTCGAAAAAAAATCTGGGAATCACTCGTGGGATAAAAAATATATAAAAAACAAATAAATACACATCTGTGATATTGTCGGGCGATATTTTGACAGAACGATATATCGCTATATCGATATTGTTACTTTTGATATTCAATAATCAATATATAAATTTGGATATTTCTTATCAGTTTTTTGCTCGGATTGACTTTAAGTTTAGCCAATATTCAATAACAAAATTGGTAATTAGAGAGTATTTTACATAATTTTTTTTTAATTTCGAATAAAATACAAAAATAACTTCCAATGCATGAATGAATATCACAAACACCAAAGAAAGGTAAGGCTTTCCATCATATTTGTCTCTCAATTCTAATCACTTTCCTGATTTCTTCTCATTCTTCTGACATTTTTCAGTTATGCTGAGCTTTAAAATTGAAAAGTTTCGATTTCTAATGATGGTACACAAGAACAAGGTAGAGGACTGTTATTTGTTCCAATTTGAACACGAAGATAGAAAATCGATATGAAAAAACAAAACAAAAAACAGTACAAAACTTTGACATGATTTGAAACACTAGTATTTACGTCGAAATCGAGGGGGATCCATTGGCTATCGCAAAAGAATGCTTCTTTCCACATTGTCCTTAATATATGTCATTTAAGATTTGAGTTTCCTGTATAAGTCTTTGGTATGGTACTTTTCTTCAGTCTTAGGGTTTAATGTCTCAACTTCAGACATCAAATCTGCCACTATTTGATAGCAGAAATTTAGTTTTACTTACATATCCAAGCTTTGCAATGCATTTTTTTAGATTGAAAAATACACTGAAAATACATCAATAATGTGGGATAACCCAAAAATTTCCGACTTTTAGGCAAGTTTGGATACTTGCCCAATAAGAACAAGATACTTGCTTCTAAAATTTAGTGTAAGCCAGTCTAGGTGAGTAGATAAATTTGAAACCAACGGATCTGACAATATCTTGTACTTTTTATGTAATTTACTGTTGTAGGCTTTTTGCAAAGTTGCAATTTTGACAGGGAACACAACCCCGCAGATAGTGAACAGGAATGAGTGAAATGCATTTTCACGGCAGTAATTCTTTCAGCTTAGTTTAGCATCTCCTCAGTATGTATAGCGCTTTCCTGTTATTTCTATAGGGGTTTACTGAAAGCTTGTACGAGTGTAACAAATGTAGTTAATGGATATTTTAAATTATTTTATTTAGCGATTGTCTCTTAAAACTTTTGAATAGAAAATTTTATTGTTTGGAGGAAACGAGGGTCAATAAATTCTTCCGTTCTTGAAGTACTATATAAGAAATACTTTCTGTTTTATTCCGATTGCCCTTGTTTTTGAACTAGTTCTCAAAGCAACGGGAGGAAAGAGTCAAACTCTAGCATAAAGAGTGGGGAGTCGAGGGAGAGGGCCAAGCCTTCTCACATATAGACTATTTTCTGTTTGTTTTAAGTTTCAATACTGCGCATCACTGAAATTCTTACGTTTAATATTTAAAGCCAAACTTTACACTGTGTAATGGTTAATGAAAAGTCCTTCTCTTAGAAGAGCTGTCCACATTTTTCTCCTAAAAAGAGTTGCAGCAATACCTGAGTGGGACGTGGACAGTGACAGGGGCTCAATTACAGGGGTGTTGATATATAATAAGTAATTAAATTACTTTGATCAGGACTCAATATTGCCAAAAACGATCGAATTATGGCTCATAAATTTAATTTTTTTGAAGGGTGTTTTGGAAAATATTCTTCTTAGGATATGCTCTTCCACGGACATTCGTGGAGGTGAACATGTAAATGGTGTCTCCCTTGTAAATGGTGTCTGCCCCGGTTCTGAACTTTCTGCAGTACAATATTCAAAAAGGAGCCCTATTTAAGGCGCACGGGTTCAAACGCAGCTCTTAATCATTTGAAAGACATGCTAGAACTTCTTCAAAATCAGAGTGCTTCCGAGGACATGCTTGTCTTTATTATCCGTTCCCCAACCGAAATTCCCTGTATTCCAGCAGTTGCTTACTCCAGGATAGCTTCTAAGCTTAACAGAATTCAACAGACTCTTTCGCAAGTAAATGAGAAAATGTCAACTTAGGGTCTGAATTTCCCCAGCCTCCCAGAGCAGTGCCACTGGCAATGATATAAGCAAAGCCACTGTTACTATCACGAATGTACCGCGTGATATCTATAATGCATCTGAACGGAAGGAAAGAACTGACTGTATTTCTGGTCACGAGTGCACTGATACTGTGAGCGCCTCTGGTGATAAATTGATTTTGTAGATAGATAACGGTGCTGTTACTGACCTTTGCAAATCTGTGCATAGTTTTCGCGATTGCGAAGCGAAAATGGTGGATAAAAAGTTATTTGGTATAATGAAAGGCGTTGCACAAGATCTTGATTTCGTGCCTCTCAAAGCTTGCCAGGATGCTCGAGACGCTACGAGAATCAGGAGCTCAAATTGTTTGAAAATTACGTTTGAAGAAGAAATTTCTCTTTCCTCAGCCCTTGAATCTGGACTGATGAATGACTATGAACTGCTCCGAGTGCATGAATATCGGCGAATTCCTAGGTGCTGCAGGAAATATCAATCTCCTGACCACCTTGCTGCAAACTGTCCCGATCAAAACTACAAGTGCTCACGGTGCTCTGGCCCCCATATGAACTTCAGTGACTCATCTTGCAGTAACACCCCAAAGTTTGCAAATTTTAAGTGGAGATCATGTTGCTTACAGTTTCTGCTGCTCCAGGCTAAAGGCTCTTGCTAATTCCAAAGTTTTGCGACCTCCTCGCTTGAGATCATGAATGAAAATAAAGTCTCAGTGTGCTCTTTCAACAAAAAGGAAAAATTGTTATGCCTTGATGAGAAACTAGCTAATCTCGATGTTGTCCTCTTACAAGACAACCTGCTCCCAAGCTGCAATTAAAATTTTCTAAGGCGAAGTTCTAAACATGCTGTTTTCAGCACGAATGCCTGTCGTACCCAAGGCAGGCTTTCTGGCGGAATTGCCCGTATAGTTAAGCGATCTTTGCCTAGCTATTTGTCTCCTAGCTGCTGCAAATCCTCTGAACACTATCTTGCAATCCGGCTTGCAGACGTAATCCTAATCAACAGCTATTTGCCCCATGATAGAAGATCTGTTTCTTCCTTCTCAAGTCATGCGAATGACTGCAACAAATTAAAGGCTCTCATATCTGGTATTGAGCATCTGGGATACAAGTGGGTGCTTATAAGCGTCCTGAACTGTGACATTACCGTTTTCTCGACACGTTAGAAAGTTCTCTTTCAGTGTCTACCCTCAGCATTTAAGGTCCTAACGAAAGACCTCAGTTTTACATATATCTACTGTAGTGGTTTTGTCTCGAATTTGGACCACTGTACCTGCTATCCTTCATTAGAAATTTCAATAGTACATGTCGATGAAGGTGAGAGAGATTATAATTACGGTTGATGACGGTTGAATATTATTAGAGAGAATATTACGGTTGCTTCTGACGTACACTCGGGCGAACCATCACTGTCACATAAGGGGTTTGAAAAAATTTGATTGGTCCAGTGCGAACATGCCTCTTTACCTTGCTACACTTGGAGCTATACTGTCCACCGTGCGTATCCCTTCCCATCTTTTTTGCACAAATGCGTACCCCACTATTGACAATACTCCAATCTGGAAAAACCAATCTGGAAGTGTGATCATATGCTGAAAAAAGTCAAGAATAAGGCCAAATTCTGGTTAAGAATCTGGTCTGCCAAACACGAAACTCGAATATAAGCGCCATCTTCGTGCCATTAGTTACTCCGGTGAAACTTTTCCGAAAACTAATAGTGAGTGGCGAAAAGCGATAAATTCTGCATAGTTCCCGGATACAAGTTCTAGTGATATTATACCTAGTCCATCTTGGATTTTCGAAAGTTAATTATGCAGTGCATAAGCGTTTCTTACGCCTGATCGAAAAAAAAAAATTGCCGTCACGTTATGTCAGAGACAGGTGATTACAGTTGAATAATCCGCTACTGTTAAAGGTATTAAGGGTTTAAATCAAAATCTTTCGATCTTGATGGGATTAGTGTTTCAAATATCGTTCCTGATTCTTTTGAACTCGTATCTCATCTCCAACTGTTTTTCATATGTTTTTTAGTAGTTCGTGTGTGCCCGATTCGTTCTTATGTGGTAGCGTCACGTCATTTTTAAAATAGGAAAAGACCAGGTTTCTTGCAGTTCTTATAGACCCATAACGGTAACATGTACTCTTAGCAAGCTTTTTGAATACCTCCTACTACCTTATATCACTAAGTTTGCTCTAAATGATGATAATCAATTTGGTTTTAGATCTGGTCTAGGCTGTCAGCATGCTCATTGTACTTTGACTTCTTTGTTAAAAGATGACCATCGCACTCGTTGCATACTTCATTTCTCAACCCTAGACTTGTCTAAAGCATTTCACAGTGTTTTTCAAACTCAAGCATGGACAGCGTTATACCAGAGAGGAGTAAATCCGTCGGTAATTCATGTGCTTCGTTTTTGATACTCCCATTCTTACCCTCGCCTTAAGTCATTAGATAGTTCTAATTTTGGTCATATTCCTATTCGTTGCGGAGTAAGACAAGGGGGAGTTCTTTCTTTGCATATTTTTAATGCTTGTATTGAAAGTGTGTTATCAAAAATATCGACTAGCCTACGTGCCTACAAGGACCATCTGATATCTCTTATCTGGCTTATGCGGATGACCTTCTTCTAATTAGTCAAAATGAGTCTGGTCTTGCCCGCTCAGTGAAGTCAGTTACTTCTGCTTTCCGTGATATCGGCCTGTGCCTAAATATTGACAAGTGCGAGTTTTTTGTTTTCAACCGTAATAATTATTCAGAATCACTATACTGCGGTGGTTTTAGTATTCCCCGTGTTCAATGGTTTCGTTGACTTGGCATAACAATTTGCGATTCTATGAATGCTCTCCATTCTCGTGCTGTCAAAGATATTAGTGATAAGCTGAGGCTCGGTTACTCTAAGATTGTGGCAAATCGTGGACACTATAGGAGAAGAGCGCTAACTCGACTTTACTCTAACTTTTGTGATTATTCTGTACTCTTCTGTACTGGTATTCGGCCACTTCTGTTGACCAGTGATCTAAAACGTATTCGTATATTTTATTACCGGTACTGCAAATTTCTTTTGTATCTGCCACGTTCTTACCGGAATACGAAACTGGTTAAAAAGTATTGTGTGACAGATATTACTGGTGTTTTCGAAAAATTATGTGCCAAGCTAGCTATTGAAGCGCCTTATAGGCTAGAATGTGTCCATTACCTTATCTGTCTTTTTTTGTATGCGATTAACTTTGTTTCTTATTTTTCTTTTGCTGTTTTTCTTTTGTATTTACTCCTCTTAACCTCTGTTATGTAAAGTGGGTGATAAATAAATTATTATTATTATTATTACTATAATTATTATACATTAAGTGAAGGGAGGAAAGGGGATTAGTTCTTGCCCCGTCCTTATCGTTCTGAAGGACCTTTAAGGAAACTCCGAGAAATGGGGCATAAGTTTTTTCTTTTTGAGACAAAATACTAAGCGGCAGGGTAAGAAGTTCATTTGACAAATCAAACAGTTCGTGGTAACGAACTGTAGTAAGGAGCGACCCGGCTCAATAGTAACCAAAACTCTAAAACATTGAATTTTGATATCAATAGCTACATCAAAAGAATCGCATTTTAATGCTGATTTTAAATATATAAGTTTCATCAAGTTTAGTCTTGCCCATCAAAAGTTATGAGCCTGAGAAAATTTGCCTTATTTAAGAAAATAGGGAGAAACACCCCATAAAAGTCGTAAGATCTTAACGAAAATGACACCATCAGATTCAGCATATCAGAGAACCCTTAGAAGTTTCAAGCTCCTATCTACAAAAATGTGGAATTTAATATTTTTTGCCAGAAGACAAATCACGGGTGCATGTTTATTTGTTTGTTTTTTTTTGTTTGTTTTTTTCTTTTCCCCAGGGGTCATCGTATCGACCAAGTGATCCTAGAATGTCGCAAGAGGGCTCATTCTAACGGAAATGAAAAGTTCTAGTGGCCTTTTTAAGTGACCAAAAAAATTGGAGGGCATCTAGGCCCCCTCCCACGCTCATTTTTTTCCTAAAGTCAACGGATCAGAATTTTGAGATAGCCATTTTGTTCAGCATAGTCGAAAACCATAATAACTATGTCTTTGGGGATGACTTACTCCCCCACAATCCCTGGGGGAGGGGCTGCAAGTTACAAACTTTGACCAGTGTTTACATATAGTAATGGTTACTGGGAAGTGTACAGACGTTTTCAGGGGGATTTTATTTTGTTTGGGGGTGGGGCTGAGGAGAGGGGGCTATGTTGGAGGATCTTTCCTTGGAGGAATCTGTCATGGGGGGAGAAAAATTCAATGAAAAGGGCGCAGGATTGTCTAGCATTGCTATAAGAAAACAATGAAAAATAAACATGAAAACGTTTTTTCAAATGAAAGGAAGAAGTAGCATTGAAACTTAAAACGAACAGAGATAATTACGCATATGAGGGGATCTAAAAATACTTTAGCATAAAGAGCAAGGTTTTTAGGAGGAGATAAATACCTTGCTCTTTATGCTAAAGTATTTTTAGTAATTTCAACTATTTATTCTACGGCCTTTCTGATTCAGGGGTCATTCTTAAAGAATTGGGACAAAACTCACGATATAGTGTAAAGAGCGAGGTATTAACGAGGGTACAAACCCCCTCGTATACATAATAAAAATATAAGGTTATGAAAGTTTGTTACGTAAGTTAATTCTTAAGTTACGTGTATTTTTTACTAATAAAAACGTTCATTAAAAATTAAAAATTCTAGTTGCCTTTTTAAGTAACCGAAAAATTGGAGGGCAACTAGGCCTCCTTCTCCACCCCTTATTTCTCAAAATCGTCTGATCAAAACTAAGAGAAAGCCTTTTATCCAAAAAAGAATTAATATACAAATTTCATTTCAATAATTTATGTGCGGAGAGCCAAAACCAAACATGCATTAATTCAAAAACGTTCAGAAATTAAATAAAAAAAACTAATTTTTTTAGCTGAAAGTAAGGAGCGACATTAAAACTTAAAACGAACAGAAATTACCCCGTATATGAAATGGGTTGTCCCCTCCGCAATCCCTCACTCTTTACGCTGAAGTTTGACTCTTTGCCACAATTCTACTTTTTAAAACAATTAAAAGCTTTAGCGTAAAGAGCGAGGGATTGCGGAGGGGACAACCCATTTCATATACGGAGTAATTTCTGTTCGTTTTAAGTTTTAATGTCGCTCCTTACTTTCACCTAAAAAAATTAGTTTTTTTTATTTAATTGCAAGCAAGGAGCGAATATTTTCAACAAAAACAAAAATTCAAAAATATTGTTTGATGCTATCGGTATCTAATGAATGCTTTTAGAGTGTGATTAAATTATATCGTCTTAACTTTCAATGATACTGCCCTGACAGAAAATTGAAGAAAAATGTAACAAAATTGCTTAGGCTTTTTTTTACCTTAAGTTATTTTTTTTATCTCTTTATTGACCACAATAAATCTTTACTCAATGCTTTCAATATGTCTGAATTTCTTAGGGTTTCGTCGAATTTTATAAAATAGTTTGCAATATTTTTTTTTCTGGATTTAGGACCTCAAATCTCCAATAAAATTCATTTTGTGATTAAATCTAGAGCAAAAAAATCCAAACTGTTAACTTTCGTTGACGTTAATTTTCGGAGGAGTTTTGGAAACCCATCTTCATTTTTGGGATATTCGATGCTAGTGGAAGCAATATCTTTACTTATTAAGGGTTTAAGCTTTCTTGGTTACTTTTCACAAAGGAAGCCACCCAGAGTCAGGGAAATACGTTTTTGGATACAACAGTTTTACTGTGATTGAGAATTTTTACAAGGGTTTTGAATGGAAAGAAGTTTATCTTTGGGTTAGATATCTTTCTTTCTCCCAGTCGTTTATTTAATGGTAAAATCAGTCTTTTAGCCTTTGTTTTGCATTTCAAACACTCAAGTGGAAAATTATTCACTCAGAATTCTAGTCACAAAATACGAACTTTATGCACGAAATACAAAATAGGGAAGCTTTGACCAGATCATGATAGTTTTAATTTTAGGTTATAAATCCTTTTATAAATTGAAGGTGTTTCGTAAGGGAAAATCAAATGACTCTAGCCTTCTAGTTTCAACCTCTACTCCTAAAATTAGAAAAACAACATGACTTAATTATAACATTATAAAGAGAGTATGATGATGATGATTTTATTAAGTGATTATACCTTTACAAGTATTTCACTGCCATGAAGAGAGTATCTAGAAGTTAAAGATTATAAAATTAACGTAGACATGGCCAAAATATGAACAATAAAGAGCTAGAAGTAAGTCTCAGCATAAGCATTCGAATGTCGTAAAAACTATGAATTGCCAGCCGAACCCAAATAATACAGGAACAGTGACAGACGTGGAGGTTGAAAATGAAGTGGGGGATCAGACCCCCCTTTAGATTTTAACTACATTTTTAGATTTTAACATTTTTAGATTTTAACTACTTCGTGCTTAACTTCGTATATAAATAAGATGATTTTCCATTTCTTTCTAACTTGCCCCGCCTCCTCTCGATTTTTGCCGCGTACCGCGTACCAAGTAACTCCTTCATACATCCATTTTTACCGAAATTTAGTTATATCAGCACCCTCATCATAATATTAGGTCCTGAATTATCAAATATTAGGTTACACCAGGTCCCGAATATAAAGGGGTTTGAGCCGTAGCAGGTTTATAAAGGACTGATATTTGGATTCAATGTGCTCCAAAAGAAGGCGTGGTTTCGTCACCCTTAGGTGTATTTCATAGTCTTACTAAAATTTGTTGGGGTCCTCCTCACGAATTGTTAAAGTTATAGTAATTTAAGTAATGATAAGAAGTCATTTTTGCTGCTAAAATTAGACCATTTTTTTAAAAAGCTAGCATTAAACGGTTTTAAAAATGATTCAAATGACTAAAACAGATTATTTTTGCCACTAAAATTAGTTAATTCGTGTTTTAAAGAATGTATTGAATGTTGTTCAAACTGCAGCAAAAGAAGGGAATAAGGGTAAATCCAAGAATGACCTAAGCATACTTGATGCAACTTGTGTCTAGTTTTGCATGGTACGTCTAGGTACCAGGCAAAGGCTGTATCTACCTTGCAAAACCTTATAAATTGAAGATTTTGACAACCTCAGTTATTTAAGGTGTGCATGGTGTTTTATCTCCTATCGGGAGATTTGAGATCTAAAGTTTGTAAAGTTATAATTTAACCTCAGAAAAAGACAAATATTTTCAAAATACAACGTATACTACAGAGATAAGTGAAAGTTCTTGAGCCATATGTCCTTAATATGAAGATACGTTACAAGGGCATTTAGAGACCGGATGTTTATATACGAACAACACAATTTGAATTGTCATCATTGAGTTTGGTAAAAAAAAATACTATTGATTGATTTGAAAATCTTAAGTTTGTGTTTTGGAGTACATTGATTCAATTTTTCATAAAGTTAGGTGCTTTGGTTCTTAGCTATGGATGAAAAAGGTTGAACTGTAAGACACTCTCATTAAAGTCACTCTTCTTCCTTTTAGTAACAGGTTATTTGAGAAAGGGTCCTCATGTTTAGAACACAATTAGATAGTAATATTAACACAGGAGAATAGCGACTATAAATATTTAAGATTCACTGTGCTTTAAGCTATACATAACAAGCTATTAGAATAGGATAGTTCTGAAAAATTAGAGAAAAATAGGTAAACATTTTAAAAAGGGGAGGGCAACCTTCATGATTACTCCATCATGGAATTAAAAATGCTCAAGAACGATATTCCAAAGACTCCTAGTTCCTGTATGCATAAAAGCCCAATTTTACATTTTCCCCGAAAATGCTGGTCACAGATGCAAGTTCATTTTTTTTCTTCTAGTAAGTGGATTTTTTTTTCCAGTCAGGTGTAATTTTCAATACCAAGATATAATTATTCAGAATCCAACGTTTACCTTAAAGAAAGGGGGGCTAAGGGAGAGGGAAGCTCCCCTCGTATTTATTGAAAAACTTCAAAAATGAATACAATTTAAAACTAGTTCCTTCGAATGAAAATCAGGAGTGATGTTAAAACTTAAAATTACCATAATTTATCCTACATACGAAGGTGGCTGCTGCCACCTTAAGTTTCTACCCTCCAGGCCAAAATTTTATTTTGCCTTCTTGAAAGTAAGTTTAGTATGAAAAATATTTTGAAACTTTAGTGCAAAGAGTAGGGTACTTATGGAGATGACAGGGCCCCTTAACATAACCTAGTTTCTGTCCTTTATATGAATGACAAACGACCAACGGAGTGAAGACAGACGAAAGATAGAAGAAACAGTTCTAGGACATGAAAAGTAAAAGGGTCCTTAATTTGTTGTTGTATTATTGAACTATAAAGTGAAGAAAAACGAATGAATCTGGAGATAGCAAATATCACAAAGAGAAAAGGGTGATTGCAGTTTTAAGCGATCAACTATTACAAGTTACAAAATGTGACTGAAACATAACAAAATCGACTAATGACTTTCATGTCCATTAAAAGAAGTTTAAGGAAGGGAAATTTAGTTTAAAACAAGGATAAACAGAAGGGATCTAAGAACGTTTATATTGTTAGGAGCTAGTTTTTCCTTAGCTCCTTGGAAACCTTCAGATGCTCCATTAAAGAAGAAAACATTGGAGAGATTTGTCATATTGAAGGTCTTTATTCATGTCTAATGTATCGGAATGATCACACAAATTTTGTACAGCTCTTGGCTGTTCACAAAGAACAGAAGAAGTTAAGCTTTGAATTTCTCTAATGTATATAATGGAGACGATGGATTTAAGAAAATTTTACAAAGGGCTAACAAATTTGGAACTATGAGGTAGTTGTTGTTATTTTCAGACAGCGATGGTATATGGGTAAAGATTTTTATAGGGTTAATAAGTTCCTAAGGGTTTATACCAATTCAGCAATTTAGATTAAAATTACTTAATTTTCGCTTGTATGGCTTAGGATTGTTTTGCTTATACTATTTATTTGTAACAATGAATCATGGGGCTTCTGTCCTAAGTGAATAAATCTATCTATTCAAGTTTTAACGCCACTTTTTAATTTCATTAAATAAAAAAACAAATTCCTTCGAATAAAAGCAAAGAGTAATATTAAAACCTTAAACGAACAAAAATCATCATGTATATGAAGTGGGCTGCCCCTTATCCTACACCCTGTATACTAAAGTCCTACTAGTTTTTCACTGAAACATATTTTAAGAGCGCCAAATGTGTCTAGTCGGTAGTTTCAAGTGTTTTTCTTAAAGATTGCTTTTCAAAATGGTTTAACTGGAAATTTTATTCTTATAGCTTTTTCTGTTTATTTATATATTTATAAAATTATTTTTTATATATTTTTTTTATATTTAATTTTTTTTTATATTTTTACTTTATATTTATAAAAATTATATTTTTACATTTATATTTATAAAAATTAAGTTTTTATATTTTATATTTATAAAAATTATATATCTATAGCAAATGCACATCAAAGTGCAATTCTTCCACTCTTGATGTAGGATATTGTGAAAAAAAGTTTCTCTTCCTATTTAAAGCTCATGCGTTAGAGTGTTTGTTTGAGAAGTACATTAGAAAATGACAGATTAAGCCGAACTTTTAAGTAAAGAGCGTGAGGTTGATTGGGGTGGGGTATGCCCACTCATATACAGGATGATTTTATTTTTGCTTTTGTTTGAAAAAAGATTACTTTTTTAAGTTTTGTTTATTTTTAATGACAATTCAAGGACTATACTAAATAGAACAGGATACTGCGCCCGCAACCGCACACTATACATTAAAGTTTCACTTTTGTATAGCGATGCATCGAAAAGAAGGGCTTATGAATACTGATAGTTTGTTCGAAACTGTTAAAATTAATGACAAATTTCAATGTTTATCAAGGAAAGTTCTTCTTTAAATCTTGTTTGATAGGGTATACCCCTCCTCCTATCCCTTAAGTGGAGGTAGGTATTTGTAAGTAATCTTTTAAGGTTTCACTTATAATAGATTTACAATAAGAATAGAGCTCGAAGTTGAATCCTACCTTCAAAGTTTCACTGGTATTTAGAAGGTGTGGCCTTAAAAATGCACCTTTTGGGAATTAGACACTGCTCCTCTCACCTGTACAAACATTAGATTAACCTCTTCTCCAATAGCTGAAGGAAAATTATACACCGCTGTAGATAAATTTTTACGAAGCCTCAAATAAATCAGCTCAACTAAATAAAGCTGAAACATAAATGCCTGCACTAACCGTTTATTCTGTCTCAGCTACGTATGTCTTTAGCAGAGAATGTGCCGCAGGTGGTATTATGGTCTTTAACGCTTGGAAACATAGGATATAATTTTATGATGATCGTAAATTGGTTTGGTATCCCGAAGTTTCACTAGATTTTATTTCGTTCCTCTTTGGGTCAAAGTTCATATTTTACGGCAAAAAATGGCAGAAAAACCAGTTTGCTGATTTATAATTGGTCCGATAATAGCGGACCAATGGTCCGCTATTATCCGTTTTACTACTTGATAAGAGCACTACAACGTTCAATTTCAGTTTGAATAAGTCCTAAACCGATAATCTATGACCATTGGCTCAATCTGATCGTGTGTGGGGAAAAGAAAAAAGAATCTGAAACAAAAACTGCCCCCGTCCAAAAAACTGCATGTTTCTAAAAAAAATTCAAAATTTTAGATTTGAAATATGATCATGAATCTTCTGTAACAGGGGGTTTTGAAATTTGTTTTCGTTCTTTTTCTAACATTACCCAAATTTTCTGAGGACTGTTGCTTTTGACATGTACTTATAAATTGGAATAATTGTAGTTGACTTAGAACATCATAAGAAGCCATTTTTTACGTACATATGGTTAATAAAATTCAACTGCTTGATTTGATGAGTATTTTTATTATTTTATTCATTTTAAGGTAAATATTTTAAACACTATTTAAACAAATTTTGTAGGTGACCTAGTCGTAGGTTACTTAACCGTAATGTAGGTCAATTAACCTTTGATCTAACCAACACCATTAGCCTGCTTTCCTTTTCCCCTTTGACCTACTAAAAAGTATCAGCTCTTTGTTATCTTATTTTCTAACCTAGGATACTCTTCTTCTGATATTATTAAGTTAAAAGGCCTGTATACATCCAAGTGACGTTTGAGATTTAAACTTAAATTATAAAAAATAAATTACTACAAAGTTTGTATGCTTTCAAAAAAAAAACAAAAAACAGTGTATTTTTAAGTCTTGTCGTTGAAGATTCAGATAAATAACTACAAAAGCTACGCAAAGATACCAACTAAAATATCAAAGCATGAATATTTAAAGGAATATTATTCTGATTCAACAGTTTATACGCTTTTTCTTTAAAATTCTGTAATATTCTCGAAATCCTAAGAATCTCTAGTAAAAGTGAAAAGTTTTTAAACAACACTAAAAATCACAATGCAAGAAAAATTCGATAACAGTTGTAAAAAAAAAAAAAAATCACCAGCAATGGCAACCCTCAATTTGGTATAAAGTCAACTGAGATCAGGAGACCTAATGCAGCTGATTTAACACCACTATTACTAAGAACTCAGAATAAAAACCGAGCCATCTGAGGCCAAAACAGCAAGGTTATACTTCTACTTCTCTCAGTTTAATCAGAACTTCACTCTTTAATCCCTCTTGTGAAGTTTCTATTTTCCTTAAATGCTTTATTGTCATCTTTTTCTATCCATTCGAGGTCTGTTTTTTGGGGTTGCGAAAAGGCACAAATTTGGTGGGCTCATCATTCGTTAAGCGTGACCCTCCTACTATTTTATCATTATAGCGTCAGAGAGCGGATTCACAGCAAAGTGTATCGGATGACTTATTGTTTAGCATATGAATGCTCCAAAGAAAAGCAAAGACTATCCTTCGACAGTTCATCTAGAAATATATTTTCTGTGACCTTCTGAAACACCCACGTTTATAAGTGCAAGGTCATTCACGAAAACCATAGAAAAATAACAAACAATAAGTTTAAACGAACATCAACCCATAAGCTTAATATGATTTGCTTTAGGGAATGAAAAACGTGCATTTACTTCAGAAGCCGTACTTGAAGCTTTTGGTAATCAAATCTTTGTTCTAAGATTCTTCATGTTTTTTTTTCAACTGCCTTGTATGCCAGTTTTGTTTAACTCTATCAAGGGTCCATATTCTTATAGAAGCTATACTCGTGTCATTGATTTTCCTGAAGTTTCTGATACATCTATATAGGCACGATTACAGTGTTTTGGAAGAGCAGCACAATAATCTGCTCCATTTCATGCCTTGAATTTATGGCAACCTAAAACTGACATCCTTGTTTTATTATCGGGGGCTGCATTATCCTTGAACAACTGCATCCCCCGACACTTAAGCAGTACTGGGTTGCATACGTCCACGTGGCCTTTTACATTTCTACTCAGTATCTGCTGTCCCTCAGTTCGTCGATAATCAACCAATAGCATCACAGTCTTTTTAACTGCTTCTTACGGACACTAGAAAATTTTCTATATGTCAAAGTTTTACGCATAGATTTATGTGATGGTGTTGCATTTCCGCAGTACATTGATTTTAATCTTTTGAAAGGAAGGCTTTTATACCCTCTTTAAAGGGGTCATATGTGACAGATTCGCGAAGGTGTAGTGCATCTAAATTTCTGCTAATATATCAACGCTCACCCTAAATTGCTGTCTCAGAACAGTTTTGCAAGAAGAGTTGTCATCAGCCCTAACTAAACAGTTCGTGGTAACGAACTGTAAGTAAGGAGCGACCTAGCTCAAAAGTAACCGAAGCTCTAAAAATGGAATTTTGATACCACTAGCTACATTAAAAAATTACATTTTAATGCTGATTTTAAATATATTAAATAAAAAAAACTAATTTTTTTAGCTGGAAGTAAGGAGCGACATTAAAACTTAAAACGAACAGAAATTACTCCGTATATAAAATGGGTTGTCCCCTCCGCAATCCCTCGCTCTTTACGCTAAAGCTTTTAATTGTTTTAAAAAGTAGAATTGTGGCAAAGAGTCAAACTTTAGCGTAAAGAGCGAGGGATTGCGGAGGGGACAACCCATTTTATATAAGGAGTAATTTCTGTTCGTTTTAAGTTTTAATGTCGCTTCTTACTTTCAGCTAACAAAATTAGTTTTTTTTATTTAATTTCTGAACATTTTTGAATTAATGCATGTTTGGTTTTGGCTCTCCGCACATAAATTATTAAAATGAAATTTCTATATTAATTCTTTTTTTGGCTAAATAGCTTTCTCTTAGTTTTAATCAGACGATTTTGAGAAATAAGGGGTGGAGAAGGAGGCCTAGTTGCCCTCCAATTTTTCGGTTGCTTAAAAAGCAACTAGAACTTTTAATTTTTAACGAACGTTTTTATTAGTAAAAAATATACGTAACTTATAAATTAGCAACTTGCGTAACAAACTTTCATAATCTAATATTTTTATTATGTATACAAGGGGGCTTGTATCCTCGTTAATACCTCGCTCTTTACACTAAATCTTAAGCTTTGTCCCAATTCTTTAAGAATGACCCCTGAATCAGAAAGGTCGTAGAATAAATAGTTGAAATTACTAAAATATTTTAGCATAAAGAGCGAGGTATTTATCTCCTCCTAAATACCTCGCTCTTTATGCTAAAGTATTTTTAGAACCCCTCATATGCGTAATAATCTCTGTTCGTTTTAAGTTTCAATGCTACTCCTTCCTTTCATTTGAAAAAACGTTTTCATGTTTATTTTTCATTGTTTTCTTATAATAATGCTAGAAAATCATGCGCCCTTTTCCTTGAATTTTTCTTCCCCCAGGACAGATTCCTCCAAGGAAAGAGCCTCAAACATAGCCCCCTCTCCTCAGCCCCACCCCCAAACAAAATAAAATCCCCCTGAAAACGTCTGTACACTTCCCAATAACCATTACTATATGTAAACACTGGTCAAAGTTTGTAACTTGCAGCCCCTCCCCCAGGGAATGTGGGGGAGTAAATCATCCCCAAATACATAGTTATTATAGTTTTCGACTATGTTGAACAAAATGGCTATCTCAAAATTTTGATCCGTTGACTTTGGGAAAAAAATGAGCGTGGGAGGGGGCCTAGATGCCCTCCAATTTTTTCGGTCACTTAAAAAGGGCACTAGAACTTTTCATTTCCGTTAGAATGAGCCCTCTTGCGACATTCTAGGACCACTTGGTCGATACGATGACCCCTGGGAAAAAGAAAAAAAACAAAAAAAAACAAACAAACAAATAAACACGCACCCGTGATTTGTCTTCTGGCAAAAAATACAAAATTCCACATTTTGTAGATAGAAGCTTGAAACTTCTACAGTAGGGTTCTCTGATACGCTGAATCTGATGGTGTGATTTTCGTTAAAATTCTATGACTTTTAGGGGGTGTTTCCCCCTATTTTCATAAATAAGGCAAATTTTCTCAGGCTCGTAACTTTTGATGGGTAAGTCTAAACTTGATGAAACTTATATATTTAAAATCAGCATTAAAATGCGATTCTTTTGATGTAGCTATTGATATCAAAATTCAATTTTTTAGAGTTTTGGTTACTATTGAGCCGGGTCGCTCCTTACTACAGTTCGTTACCACGAACTGTTTGATAAGTTCCATCAAGTTTAGTCGTACCCATTACAAGTTACGAGCCTGAGAAAATTTGCCTCATTTTAGAAAATAGGGGGAAACACCCCACATAGAATCTTAACGAAAATCACACCATCGTATTCAGCGTATCAGAGATCACCACTGTAGAAGTTTCCAACTCCTATCTACAAAAATGTGGATATTCGTATTTTTTGCCAGAAGACCGATCACGGTTGCGCGTTTTTTTTTTTTCTTTTTTTTCAGGGGTGATCGTATCGACATAGTGGTTCTAGAATATTGCAAAAGGGCTCATTCTAACGGGAATTAAAAGTTCTAGTGCCCTTTTTAAGTGACAAAAAAATTTAAGGGCATCTAGGCCCCCTCCCACGCTCATTTTTCCCCAAAGTAGCCGGATCAAAATTCTGATATAGCCATTTTATTCACCATAGTTGAAAAACCTAGTAACTATGTTTTTGGGGACAACTTATTCCTCCACAGTCCCTGTGGGAGGGGCTGCAAGTTAAAAACTTTGACCAGTGTTTACATATCAGCCGTTTTTTGAGAAAGAGACGTATATTCAAAAACAGTTTCGAGAAAACTGGGTTCAAAAATTCCTGAAACCTCACTTCACTGGAGAGCAAATAAGCCTGTAGTAAAGATTTTTAAACTTAATTTGGGGTTTTCTATACTGCACAAGTCGATATGCGGCTTTTCAAGTATATCCGAAATTTGGAAGTTGTCCATTTGGTCCTTATGTCCCTTTCACTAGAAACTTGAAAAACATACGCCCTTCTGAACAAAGGAAAATTGGATATACATCTCTTTAGCTTTCGGGTCGGTTGGATATAAGTCTTTTACTTATATGATCAGTTGGATATACGTCTGTTCACGCGAGTAATAGCAAGGCTGGGTATACACCAAGTTACTGAAGAGCTAAGTGATGTAAAATGTATTTATTTCAGGTAAAAAAGATATAAAAAAATAAAGAAAGTAAACACTAGTTGATTGACCCTAATAAGTCTTCACTCCCTGTTGACGTTGGCATATTTTGCCAAAAATCGCGGTTGACTCAGTTTGCCATCAAGGGAACTAGCTTCTCAAGTATGAAGGCAAGTTTTTCACTCTGTACGCCTCTTGGCTTTGACATCATCGAGGGGAAAAGTTGACAATCGAACCTTCGCTGTAGGAAATCCCATTCTTGAGGAGGTTCGTCCAAGTCAGTTTTCACGGACATGGTTTGTTTGCCTCTGACAAAAGAAACCCACTCAATATCAGCTAAGTTACATGGCATTTTTTCGTGTTTCTTCCTGACATCCTCAATCTGAATCTCCAAAGAACATTTTTAAGTCTTCCACTCAATGAGCAGCCTGAACTTCAATGAATTTGTGAAGAGCACTTGCAATGTTCTTCGCATTTCTTCCAGAAATTTCTTTGTGTCAAGTCACAAAGTACGAGCGACAAGTCGGGTTCCTTGTCCCAACTGATGCAAAGGTCTCGTTGAAGGTAAGGAAAAGGCATGGAGGGCAGAAGAAGGATCTTCTACAAGTCGAAGCTTTAAGCCCTTTCGGTGTTTTTTCACACACGATCGGCGTCAGTAGCGTAAAGGTTGCTCACTTTTTTTACTTCTCTTGATGCTTTTCCAGGTTTGTTACCTCAATTTCAGAGGCTGATCCGACACTGATTTTGGTTGATAGGCGTGAACAGGTACCACATTTATCAATAAAAGGTATTTTTAAGTATGTTATTTCTTCAGTTCTTCTCGATACATATTCAGACCAATATCCACTCCAGGATTTTTTTTCTTTAAAATCTTTTACTAAAAAAGTAACGGTAATTTCCCTTCAGAGATTTTTCACGTTAGGACAGTGCTCGCGCCTATAGTGCGTCATAGAAGGCTCAAATGTCGTAATATGTCGTCTAACGAACATTCTTTGTGCTTCTCTATAAATCTGTTCATGCTCTCTCGCAGCCTTTCCTCATTTGTCCACCATTCCACAGAGTTTGAGAGGATCTTCTGCGTACTTGCGAAGAACATGCTGAATGATCTTGTTGGATTTGGGGGGGGGGGGGAGCCCAGGATTGCTAAAAACGTTTGTTTGCAGACCTGCTTCAGTTCAGAATCAACTGGGAAGTAAAACATTGGAGATCTGTTCGTTCTGATGGAAGAATTTTCTGCAATTTTGACTCGCCTGCGCTTTGGCTTACTGGCTGTGATGTATGGCTTAAGCGACTAGAGTTTTTGCTCAAATTCAAACAACCAGAAGGATTGATTTAGCCTTTCTCGCAGCTCTTCGGTAATAAGTGAGTACTAAAGCTTACATTTCCCACTCACACCAAGAGAGAATGGGTCTTCCTTATATCAAAAGCACTTCTCTGTCAATCTCAATAACTGGTTCTGCAGCTGAATGAATACGCAAACTTGTTGAACGAGTAGATGGACTAAGCTCATTTTCACTGATAAGTGACCTGAACTGGCCGGCTTCAGTGTCAAGTAGTCCCTGTGCTAATGGCAGGACATCCTCAGTAGCATTTAGCAAAGTAGCAAAAGTAGCTCAGTAGCAAAGTAACAAAGTAGCTCAGTAGAAAAGTGTTTTTCATCGAGAGAGTCTGATCTTCTTAGATGTCACTTGATAATGCTGATACTGCAAGATTCAATGCTAATGGCAGGGCATCTTCAGCAACGTCAGCTGAGACAACTTGAATAGAAGAAAAAAGTGGAAGTTGCATTCATCGAGAGAGTCTGATCTTCTTGGATGTCACTTGATAATGCTGCTGATACTGCAAGACTGAAGCAGTCTAAATCGTCTCGCAAAGTATGATTAAGAAGGGGTGAAAAGCTCATTTGATTTGTTTCAGCAAGAATATAGGTTAGCCTGGAGAAGTCCATATCTTCTACTTCTCCGTTGGATGTCAGAAGTTCTGGATCAATGTAAAAGTCAAAGGTTTCTTGAAGTTTCAGCTACAGCTCATACTCCGAGTTTATCTCAGTTCTCCCGATGAGAAGGTATGTTTCAGTTAATCGAGATTTGTTCGTGTCACCAATCTCTTTGTCATGCGGAATTAACAGCAATTAACAGCACGAGTGTAACATTTCCCAGTCGCCTTTATTCCAAGGCAACCGTCCACTTACTCATTGAAGACGTATATCCGGCCACGTGACAAAGAAATCAGCTTTGATTGGGTTTAGGATATACGTTTTCTTTCAAAAAGAAAAGTTGGTAAAAGCGAGAGAATTTGTGGATATACGTCTTTTCAACTTCTAAACTGTTTAACTTAGACAAACATAGATGGCACCAATAGAAAGAACACGAAAATTTACCATAGAAAGTGCTAATATCTCAATTTCTTCAAAATGGCGTTTACGTCTGTTTCACAAAAAACGGCTGATATAGTAATGGTTATTGGGAAGTGTACAGAAGTTCTCAGGGGTATTTTTTGGGTTTTGGGAGAGGGAGTAAGTTAGGGGGGTTATGTGGGAGGATCTTTCCATGGAGCAATTTGTCATGGGGGAAGAGAATTTCAATGAAGGGAGCGCAGGGTTTTCTAGCGTTATTGAAAAAATATATGATGAAAAAATAAATATGAAAAGTTTTTTCAACTGAGAGTAAGGAGCAGCATTAAAACAAATTGAACCGAAAATATTACGCATATGAGGGGTCCACCTCCTCGTAATTCCTCGCTCTTTACGCTAAAGTATTTTTAGTAATATCAAGTTTTAGTAATTTAGTAATTTCAAGAGTAATTTCTTTGTGATTCAGGGGTCATTCTTAAGGAATTGGGACAAAATTTAAGCTTTAGTGTTAAGAGCGAGGTATTGACGAGGGGGTGACCCCCCCATATACGTAATAAAAACATACGAATATAGAAGTTCGTTGCGTAAGTTAATTCGTAAGTTACGTATATTTTTTACTAATGAAAACGTTCGTAAGAAATTTAAATTTCTAGTTGCCTTTTTAAGTAATCAAAAAACTGGAGGGCAAATAGGCCTCTTCCTCCGCTCCTTTTTTCTCAAAATCTTCCGATTGAAACTATGAGAAAGCCATGTAGCCAAAAAAATTAATATGCAAATTTCGTCTTAATTATTTATGTGCTGAGAGCCAAAATCAAAACAAGCATTAATTCAAAAACGTTCAGAAATTAAATTAAAAAAAAACAAGTTTTTACTCTATTAAATAAGAAAAAAAGTTTTTTTTAACTGCAAGTAAGGAGCGACATTAAAACTTAAAACAAACAGAATTTACTCCGTATATGAAAGGGGCTTTTCCTACTCAACGCCCTACTCTTTACGCTAAAGCTTTTTACTGTTCCAAAAAGTAGAGTTGAGAGAAAAAGTCAAACGTTAGCGCAATGCGCGGGGCGTTGAGGAGGATAAGCCCCTTTCATATACGGAGTAATTTCTGTTCGTTTTAAGTTTTAATGTCGCTCCTTACTTTCAATTAAATAAAACTTGTTTTTTATTTATTTAATACATCAAAAGAATTGGATTTTTGCCGATTTTAAATATATATGTTTTATCAAGTTGATGAAACTTGTCGTAGTTTTTGATGTTTCATCAAAAGCTACGAACCTGAGAAAATTTGCCTTATTTTTGAAGAAAGAGGCATAAAGCTCCTATTTGCAAAAATGTGTAATTTTGTATTTTTTGCCAGAAGAAGGATCATGCATGTGTGTTTATTTGTTTCTTTTGTTGTTGTTTTTTTTTTACCAGAGGTGATCGTATCGACCCAGTGGTCTTAGAATGTCGTGAGAGGGTTTATTGAAACGGAAATTAAAAGCTCTAGAGCTCTTTTTAAGTGACAAGTAAATTGGAGGGCAATTAGGCCCCATCCAAAACTTTTTTCCCCTTATGGGGAAAAAAGTTTTATTTTCACTTGTGGGAGGGGATTGGGGGGAGAGGGTTACGTGGGAGGATGTTTCCATGGAGGAATTTCTTATGGGGGAAGAGGATTTTCCATGAAGGGGGTGCTGGATTTCCCAGCATTATTTAAAAAACGATCAGAAATTAAATATAAAAAAGCTTTGATCCAGCGACTTGGGGAAAAAGAGTGTTGGATGGGGCCTAATTGTCCTCCAATTTACTTGTCACTTAAAAAGGGCTCTAGAGCTTTTAATTTCCGTTTCAATAAACCCTCTCACAACATTCTAAGACCACTGGGTCGATAAAATCACCTCTGGTAAAAAAACAACAACAAAAGAAACAAATAAACACACATGCATGATCCTTCTTCTGGCAAAAAATACAAAATTACACATTTTTGCAAATAGGAACTTTATGCCTCTTTTTTCAAAAATAAGGCAAATTTTCTCAAGTTCGTAGCTTTTGATGAAACATCAAAAACTACGACAAGTTTCATCAACTTGATAAAACATATATATTTAAAATCGGCAAAAATCCAATTCTTTTGATGTATTAAATAAATAAAAAACAAGTTTTATTTAATTGAAAGTAAGGAGCGACATTAAAACTTAAAACGAACAGAAATTACTCCGTATATGAAAGGGGCTTATCCTCCTCAACGCCCCGCGCATTGCGCTAACGTTTGACTTTTTCTCTTAAGTCTACTTTTTAGAACAGTAAAAAGCTTTAGAGTAAAGAGCAGGGCGTTGAGTAGGAAAAGCCCCTTTCATATACGGAGTAAATGAGCTCATCAGGTTTTTGATGGCGTAAATGACTCAACTTGGTGTTCCAACAGTGCTTTTAATGCGATCAGCCTTGAATAAAGATTCTTATATTTTCAAAGAAAATAGGACAAATTTTACACAGAGGAATTAAATAAAGTACGTATATCCTGACTTAAGCTACACTTGTCGTGGAACTTGACTTTGGGAGTGCCACCTGACTTAATTTGGAGATTTTAATCCGAATGATATCAATAACCAAAAACACGTGGATTGGCAGAATATTAAGGGAGAATATATTTAAGTACTCTTAAAGATAACCAAAGATAGGCTAAAGAAAAGAATTTTCTGTGAACAAATATTTAACTGTTTCTTCCAGATATTGTACCCAATGAATCAAGAACAGAAACACTTTCCTTGATTGATAAGAATTGATGAGGAAAAAGGGAAATAATTCACACAAGCAAAAACAACATGACAGAGCTTCTAATACAAAGGGGAAACGTCGCTTCCTATTTTTTTCTTTTTAAAGAAAAGTATTGGTCGTACGTGAAACAAAAATCTTGCATGCAACCTATCCATTCATCTTGAAAAAAACAAAAAACTATAATTAAAAAAAAAACATATTAAAAAATAAAATCATATTACAAACAAAACAGGATTGTGTTTGCTATTTCAGCAAAAAGCACTTTTAATCAAATAGAAAAAGTCCTTTGTTTCAATTCATGTCAAAAAATACTTTGAGTGAAGAAGAATATCGTACTAAATAGAAAAAAACTTCATTTACCAAAAGAATGGAAATAAAAATGTAAAAAACAAGATTGTACAGATTTAATTTATGCTGTGGGTAGTTTGACACTAAGTAATTAAAATTTGACAGAATAAATATGAAATAATGACAACATTTAGCTGATAAACATGATTCTTTGGTCAATGTTTACTCACTGTTTAATACTATATAATAGCGAAAACGCACTTTTTTGAATGACAAAGTATTTCGAAGATGGAAATTGATACTGAATTTTGACTCCTTCTTTGTCTTTCACTCTTAAAAGATTGTAAGAAACACTTAACGATACATTACAGCCGCAAATTTTGGCATTTTAACTTTTGATTTTGGATTTCCCGTCTTTCTTAACCTTTAGTGTGCTAAATATCGACCTAGACTGACATTTTAACATTACAAAATAAAAATCAGTCATTTTCAATGATAATTTTGAAGATGACAACCCCAAGTAATACGGTTAGCAAAATAAAAACCCAACCCCAACACAGTAAATATACAAGTTCGAAAAGTTAATCAAGTTAGTGATTGTTTATTCAAGTAACATAAACCCCTAAATACTTTATCTGCCGTGATTAAGTGAACTGGTGGAACTCAAAAATCCAATGTTAAAATTGAAAAATTATATTTGAAAAGTACTCAAGTATTCATTGGTGGAAGATAACCGCTTTTATTATAAAGCCGTAGCTTCTTGAAGATGCTACAAAATGTTTGCTAGGATTTTGCTCTATTTCCTTTAATTGCTTAGAAATCTTAGAAAATGTCTAGCTCTTTTTCACAAGTGTACTCTACGAAGGATATTACTTCTAGAACAAAATTGGTACTATCATGAGCAGAAGATAATAACCTGTAAGAGGATTGCAACCATTTTTCGATGTATTTTCCTGTTTTCGAACAGTCAGCTACCTGAAATTTTATAAGTTTTTTACCAGAAAGAATCTTTTCAGATCGCTGAT
The DNA here is from genome assembly GCF_032884065.1 of Artemia franciscana. Taxonomy (NCBI): domain Eukaryota; kingdom Metazoa; phylum Arthropoda; class Branchiopoda; order Anostraca; family Artemiidae; genus Artemia; species Artemia franciscana. Next base: position 41,000,274 of record NC_088872.1, on the reverse strand, counting down.
AACACCCTTAGAGACCAGATTGACAAGTTGGTATAATTAATTTGCTATTTCCGCTAATGAATAAGTGCTATTTGAAGGGTTTTTGACAATCGACCGTGTCTAGAGAATTGAGAGACAGAAGGCTACCCTAACTTCAATTTTGAACCTCGATGTTTTCAAGTTCACTTAATCACGGCCTGTTGCAAAGCGGTAAAACCATTCATGCAACAAAGGAATTACTTCTTGTGCAGCAATTGTCAGATACTTTTGGGAGCATTTTTCAAAATAAATTGCGTATTAGCCGTCTAATTCTTGCAAGATTTTTCTATGCAATGGCTCTGCTGTAAATGTAGTACGTCGCACCGATTTAAAGAACTTTTACTCAAGCCAACAAATAAGATCAGTTGCTAAAGCAAACCAGGTCAAGCGATTTCTGTTTTTCAAAATATCTCCTTCGCCTCCCACCCTGGATTCGAAACTCTATTCTTTTAATTACTGTAATATAACTTGTGCATATGCTACGGTTGCAACGAGTACGGTGAATTTATATGATAAACTGTCACAGCATTAAAGCCATTGGAGAAGAAAGATAGGGGCAATAGTAGGAAGTAAATGATTTTGTCCACATCCATTGTCTTAAGAAGTTTTCTTTGGTTTTGCAACCTTTAGTGTATTTTTTGGTGTTTTGCTTCATCTCACTTTTTTTCTGGCGGACTGTAAATAAATCCTTCATTCGTTCTTTACCAGTACCGGCACAAAGCCTTAATTTTGGATGTATCGAACTCGGATTTCGACTACTTTCGAATTAATTAAAATAAATACAGATGTCCTAAACTTTTCTAAATTCTTAAGGCTAAAGTTACAGTCCCGAGCCTGAAGATTTTGGAAACGAGCAATAAGGGCTAAAAATGTTAATTAATAACATATACAAATTATTTCAAACATAGCATAATTATTTCATAATTATTTCAAATAAGCACCACAGGAGCCTAACTGATGCAAAAATTATCTTTTTTGTTTAAAGTTTATTAGCATAAAATAATTGTGTTCATCAGCCATTGCTAACAACAATAAATATGATTTTTCTTCGATGTGAGCTATATTTACCCAATGAAAACATATCAATAATAACTTGAAAATTCTTTCCAGTAAGAGGAGATTGCACCAGCTTCTCGTCAACCTTCACACCTTTTCTAATAAAAAGGCATAAAAGGGTTTTGTAGGCCGTAGGCCCCGGAAAAGAGACTTCCAGGATTTGAGCCAGTTTTAAAAGCCAAATCCGCATTTTTGAAGCTAGGTCTTTCTTCCTTATACTGTTTCTAAGCCTTACAAGGACGGAGGGAGCTTCAATTTGAAAGTTTCTTGCGTTGGTTTGTGGACTCCCAGACCTCTCACACTGGAGGACAGGACTCAGTGTATGTAGGTTCTCCAAAAATATATCAGATAGGAGATGATCTTGACATGGAAGTAGTTCAACAGCTGTACTTTGAATATAGGTCAGGATGAAAGTTGTTCTAGTTGCAGCTGTCATTGATGAAGTTGTTCTAGGAGAAGTTATGGTCAAGAGAGTTTTTTAGGAGCAGTAGGAGCAGGAGTATTCAAGTTTGTTAGTAACTCTAATACAATATTTTATATTTATAGATTGAATGCCTTCTGTAAAGATAACTTTCCTTAAATTTGAAATTGTGACTCAATTTACAAGCGAAATTATCTGTATAAATAGTTAATATTACTGTTTAGTCCCTAAATAACATCTGAATGAAAAGTATTTGACAAGCTTTAATGATTAAGATCTGGTAAACTTTTGTATACAACTTGAATGTACATCAAAAGACATTTGTGATTTGTGAAATGATTTTTTAAAGTATTTTGAAGTTTGATTTTGAGGTTTCTATACTGACTTTACAAAAATCACGTTTAAAAATTCTTGGTTATAAACTCTCGTGGGAATTCGACATTACTGTGAAAAAAGTTGCTTACATTCTGTGTTTTCGTTATATTTTTAATATTGCAATTTGAGTCCTGTAATTTTAATTATTGACTCCGTGAAACCAAAATTAACAGCTTTAGTGGAAATTGGACACCAAGTGTAAAATAGATATTTATTATCCTTTCGCTTAAGACACTTTGGTCATAAGACCATTTATTACTCCTGAAAAATCATAAGTTAAAACAGTTACAATATTGTTGGATTTTCTGTTAAATAACTACATTTCTCGTTTGTAATTGTGGCTGGGCTTTTCAAAGTAAACCCAAAGTGTGATTTTACGAAAATGGATAAATCTGATTTGTTTAACCTTACACGTCTCGCACTGCTTCTGGAACAAAAAATTTTGATGTAGTTTGTTTTGTTCAGTCATCCTTCCGTTCAGTCGATACTCGTATCAAACAGTTAACGAAATGTAAGTAAGGATTGACTTGGTCGAATATTAACCAAAACTATAAAAAAATGACATTTTGATAACAGAAGTTCTGACAAAAAATATAAAATTCCACATTTTTGCATATAGGAGCTTCTGGAAAAAAGTTGCTCCTGCGGAAAAATGGCCCCATGGACAACTTCTTCTCCACGAGGGAACTTTTTTTTATATACATCAATGTCAAAAGAGCGAACTGTTTTTTCCTGACGCTGATTTCGACCAGGCTAATAAACAACAACTGCTGTAATATTACCGAAAGCCAATCTTTTATCCCTGAGTAATATTTTAAAATAGCTTCCTTGTTAGGAAATCTGGATAGGTGCTTGTAATTGTTACTAAAATTTAGCTGACTGAGAAAATACAGTTTTTATTGTTCTTCCTGGAAACAATTGCCCAATCCAAAGAAGTAATAAAAAGAGTTGAGAAATACGAACAGCTGTAATTGGACTATTTAGAAAGTTACCGAATTGCTTCCAACGGTAATTTACTGGATTTAAAAATAAAATAGAGTTAATTGATGACCTGGCTGGAAAGAAGAAGAAGAAAAAAAATGTTCACCTAAGGATCTTGACCCTGAACTTTTATTTTTGCAAAACACGTGAAAACGACTCCTGGCACATTTTGCTTCATCAAAAACATAATGCAGCAGATTATGTTTCTTATGTACAGAAGTACTTTGTATTTATGTTTTATGTGTTATAGAAGTACTAAAGTTCTCCAAATCATTAGTTCTGTCAGCTTTAATCTGGAAGTGTTGTGTTAAATATAAAATCATAGACACATTTGAAGCAATCTATATATATAAAAATAAGTTGTCTGTGTGTCTGTCGACTGACGTCATGTTTGTGTGTCGACTGAAGTCATGTTTGTCGACTGACGTCATTATAAGGATTGAGCTGTATGTCGTCATGAAGTTGTTTGTCGTCTGACGTCAGGTTTGTCGACAGACGAAATTACAAACCGGGACACCGGGACACAAATGACGACCGGGACACAGGGAATATAAATGACGACCGGGACACATCATATACCAATTCAAAAATGAATGTATTCAAGCTGAAGTAGCCGAGTTGGTAAAGCGTTATGTTCCAGGTCCGAGAGGTTCCAGGTTCGAACCTTGGCTTTAGCATTAATACAAAAGAAGAAAAAAACTAAAAAAAGGTGAAAACTACAAAAAAAAAACTAAAAAGAAAATACTAAAAAGACTAAAATAGCTAAAAAACTAAAAAAAGGTAAAAAAATAAAAAAGAAAAAAACTAAAAAAAAACTAAAAAAGGTAAAAACTACAAAAAAAAGAAAAAAAAACAAAAATTAGTAAAAAACTAAAAAAACTGAAAACTGAAAAAGAAAAAAAACTAAAAAAAATGAAAAAAACAAGAGAAATTACAGACTGGGACACTGGGACACAAATGACGACCGTGATACTGGGAATATAAATGACGACTGGGACACAGGGACACAACTACAAGGGGGATGCCGGGGGCACAGGGGGATATATAAATGACGACGGGGACACAGGGAATGTTCGATTAGCAATCACCATCAACAAAGCTCAAGGGCAATCATTAGAATAATCAGGTATAGATCTGAATACGGATTGATTTTCCCATGGACAATTATTATGTTGCCTGTTCAAGAGTCGGTAAACCTGACAATCTATTTATATGCCCAGACAATGGGACATCGAAGAATGTTGTATATTCGCAAGTTTTACGTAGTTAAAAGTATATATATATATATATATATATATATATATATATATATATATATATATATATATATATATATATATATATATATATATATATCACAGGTGGGACACAGGGACACAACTACAATGGCGCGTAACTAATATGGCGCGTAACGACTTACGCGCGGGGGGGCTTGGGGGGCGCGAAGCGCCCCCACCAACTAGGTGTTGGGGTGGCGTGAAGCGCCGCCCCAACAGCTAGTAAAATATAAAAGGAAACATAATTTAAACTTTGTCTCTGACTAAATATTTTCTATGTGTTTAACACATGTGTATTTGTTACCGTGAATGTCCGATATCGCTGAATGTCGACATTCACGGGTGAATGTTAAAAATACCTTTTTTTTCTCCTTGGATCCAATAAGCGTTGTCAGTCAACTTTTTCAGTTTAATGCAAGTTTTAATGATGTCTGGTTAGGTTAGTATAGGTTGGGTTTTTAACCCATTTCTTACATTTGTAACAAAATTTACCTTAACCTAATCTAACGTAACCTAAACTTACATAACCAAACCTAGCTTAAACTTTTACGATCATAGATTCCATACGACTGAAAAAGCTGGCTCGCAATGCTAATTGAATCTAAGCAGAGAAAAAGAAATTACGGACATTCACCGGCGAATGTCGACATTAACCGGTGAATTTCGACATTAACCAGATTTTGCATATTCACGGTAACATGTATTATACAATCTTTATAAACAAGCAATAATTGTATATTTATATATTTTTATTGAAAACAGTTCCATATTTTTTCAGGAAAATTGGTATCTTGGGATATTCTCAAATAAAAAAAAGATCTAGATAAGTCAAAAGCCTGAAAAATTTCGTTAAGAGCCTTAGTTTTGGTTTTTGCAAATGGCATCATTTACTGTGTTAGTACATCATACAAGCATCTCTTATAACATCATATAAGCATTTTCTTATATGATGTAATGTATAGTATAAATAATAGATATATAAATAATATCCTATTTATATATAGATATCACTTATCTATATAATATAACGTCTGTTGGAAGGCCGAAAGGACGAAAATTTGTTGTTGCAGTTGCTATAAATGATGATTCTTTAGAACCAACACATGAACTAACAAACGCGATAAGATGCGAAAACCGATGACCTGGATCATCAACTGTGACAACACCAATATGGGCAGCTAAAGCAAAGGCCATTTGCTAAATTGTCTGAGGTAATCAAAATCCAAAAACGTGTCAAAACTGAAAATGAAGAGCAAAGACACGGGCGGTTGGAAGATATGTGAAAACGGCAATTAGAGAAGAACGACACTCGCAGTTAGAACATATGTGACACCGAGCATATGAGCGAGTCAAAACTGAAAATGAAGAGCAAAGACACAGGCGGTTAGAAGAAATGTGACAATGGGCATGCGAGCAAGTCAAACATGAAAACGAATGGCTTGGGATTTTGGTATGGATAAGGTCATCAATGCCTATTTAGCGTAAGGAGCGAGGTAATGGGGAGGGGTAACCATCTCATAAACGTAATAATTTCTGTTTGGTTAAATTTTAATGTTGCTCATTACTTGCAGTTGAAAATAATTGTTTTTTTATTTTATTTTACTAGAACAAGTATTTAATTCTCTATTTTGTCGAAGAGAACCAAAAACTGTACCTACTGGTTTTTGTAAGGGAAGTTTCTTCCACTTTTTGCAAATAATTGTTTCGGTCGAACAAAAAAGCTACTTCAGTGCTATAACTATATGATCGAGTGAGAAAATGCTCCAAGTCTTAACAGAAGCTCTAACTGAAAAGAATGGAAAACTTAAAAAAGAAAATAAAAGCTAACAAATTGGCCCCGAAGAAAACAACCAGGCCATCTAGTTTACCCAACAAGATCGAAAAGTTAAAAATAAAAGCCTAAATAAAAACTTTTATTTTAATAGATCTCATAATTTTTTTTAAAATTGCCTTAAATTTGGCCAAAGAAAAGGAACACTTCCGCAAAATCACCTAAGTAAGTGTATTACGAGTATTGAAACTAGCCCATACCCTGAGGATTAGCCCGTCCCTAAACAATTTATAATCGGATAAATCTAGCTTGAAAACAAAACAATCTACACACTTCCTGAGAAGCTCAGGTTATATTCAATTAAACTTATATCTTCAATTGAAATCAAAATTCTAACATAAAAATTAGGGAATATCATTGATTCCCATAACTCAGCTGTATAAAATTGTATTGTCATTTGTACTAACAGCCTTAAATTTATATTAAAATCAAGGTAGATAGATACTTTATTCGTGACTGAACCGGAAAACCTGTATTTCACATCTATAACTACAAAAATTTCAAAATGACACTAAAAGAAGAGAGAAGGAAGCACAAAATAACACAGAAAGGACAAAAGAAAAAAAATGATGTAAATAATAAGAATATCACTTTAGAAATCAACTATGAACATTGTTCAAGTCAAGCCGTATCAATTAGAAGTTGAATTCCTAAAGACCAAGTATAATTACAGACGCTAACCAGACAAATCGAAATGAATGAAGATTATCAGCTCATTTAAACGATTTATCCAAATCAAGCAAGAAAACAAAAATAATTAGCTCATTCAAAGAGGAGGTGATAACAATTTTCAATACTAGAGTGAAGTGTCATGTTTCCCAATTCTAGGTAGGAAATAATTTAGGTGGCTGTTACCAGTTATAAATTGAGTAAAGTAAGAAGACAAACGAAATTTTTTATGAGACAAAAGGTCATTCTTATTACACAAAAGCTCATTTTCCAGCTACTGACAAAATTCTCAAGCCTATTGTACCAATCATGATACTTTGCATTGGTCAAAGCGGTAGGGGGGACAGTAAGAGAGAAAGTGGTATTCTTTCGTAGTAAAATATCTGTGCCCAAGAATCGAGCAGCAAGATCTTTAGTAGAGGTACTGTGATCAGTAGAATGGCAAAACAATGAAAATATAGAGGGTAAGAAGTTTTTCCAGCGTTAAACCTAGGGTAAGAACCAAAATTTCGCTCTGTATGGTACTTCGTGCGGTTTGCACCCAGTGCTACAAGAGTGATATAATTACAGTGAAATTTAATTTCATTATGTTAAAAAGCTTGTTTTTCTACCACGAGACTTTAAAAACTCGTTATGTAAATGTCTTACCCTAAAGATTAAGAAGAAAGTTTTATTTCTATAGTTCAAGGACAGGTAGTTTTCAAAGTTCACTTCGCATCACACTTCATTGTTGGGACTCCTGTCCTAGAAGTATTATCTTCTTAATTTTTCGTCTTATTTTTTCAAACGCAAGAATTCCCCATGTTCTGAATCAGCTTTAGCTTAAGAAACTGATATTTTTGAAACAATTACGTTAGCCAAACCTTAGATATTAGTTGTCAATATTTGTTTTGTAAAGGAATAGATAGATAGATAAGTGTATTTCAAAAACCCGTGGGCCATATACACACAACATATAAATAAATAACAAACAAGCAAGGAAATTAACAACAGTACGAACACGCACAAAAAACAGAATTAAACACAAAAAGTACCAAATCTAACTACAAAAGAAATTCCCTCTATTTGTGGCATGTCACATATAAGACTAAGAATTCCTCAATTTAGAAAAAAAATGCTCGTTCCCAGGTTACATATTGGAGATTTAGTGGTGTTTAAGTTTAATAAAACTCATGAATCGTTTACAAGCAGAATATAAGGTCAAGAAATTAAATATAGATTAATTTCACTCTCAGTGACGGGAAAAGTTTAAACTTAGCTATGTAAAAGTCTTTCCTACTGGGATGATTAAGAAACAAAGGTAAAATACATTCATGGGAGATTAATTAGGAGCTCGAAATAATTGATAGAGGTGAATTAATAGTATTGGGGTAAAAATATAGACTATGTCATTACACAATTGACAAAGAATATTATCGGCTAAACTTATTAATGGTTTTATTCTTACGCCAAGCATTTATGAAAAAAGTATCATTACCAAACAATTTTTCCTTTCTAAATTAGAAAGACAAGTATATGAAGACAATTATCAAGAGCTACAGTAGTCATTTTGGCATTAAAGAAAATGGAAGGACCAAAACAGAGGCGCCATTTGGGCCAAATCTTAGGGTGGGCATGGGGCATTTGACAGAACTTGAGACTTTTATTATGAATCTAACCTACTTTCAAAGTTTACAATGATTAATAGTAAATAGCGTAATTACCCCAAGGGTCGTCAGGTAATTACGCTCTTTGGCTAATAGGCGTGCAGTTAGTTCAAATCATTTGAACAGAATGGATTATGTTGGACATAATGGCTAATTATGGCCGGAAAAGGGCCTTTGTGGTGGAAGCTTGGGCCCCCTGGAAAATCTGGGGTGGGCAAATGCCCACCCCTGACCCCCCCCAAATGGCGCCTCTGGACCAAAAATGAAAAAGAAAAAAATAAGAAAGAAAAACAAAAGCGATATAGTACTTCTCGCGTATTTAATTTTCTTGGCATCAGACGAATAAGCAGGTCATGGGCTATTTAATAATGCTAGGGGGTTCAATTAGGTATTACGCTGATATCCGTTTCAAGGGGTGATGATATAGTAACAGAATTAAAAAAGAAAAAAAATGTTTAGGAGGTAATAGAAACAATCATTCTAGTATTATTTAGAGGGCTTACCCTTAAGAATACAAACCGAAAATGCAACAGGAATTGATAGCGCATATTTAACAAAATGAACCAAAGTAAAGAGCAAAACGAAGATGGCAGCGCACACTTAAAGCGCATAAATTTACTTTCAACCTAATAAAAGCTGAATAAGATTTATTTGTGTTTTGAAGCCACGCGAAGCCTTTGTGAATTTTTTGTTTTTTCGTGATCAGTGGCCCGTAGACTGGAAACATTATAAGATAACGGCTCGAAAATTTTTCCTGATGTGGAGATTGTGAAACGGGCAAGATAAACTCCACTGAAACTACAAAATTCCTAGGAAGTTTCCAGGAAAATTAGCCTTATTTTTCCAGCCTACTAAATAGTACAAGATAAAATTACTAATCCAGAGCATAAAATACTCTCTTTGAGACCTGGTATAAAAAAGGAGTATCTCTTCTAAATAACTGGAAAATAAATATTAAATAATAATTTTCCATTTCTTATGATACTTTTGATTTTGGTTGAATTTTCCAAATATTTTTTTATACATTTATTTTTAGACATATTTATTTTGGACCCAAAACTAGACTCAGAAAAGTCCACTTACGATCCATGTCATTGGTAGGGTGAAGGGAGGAAGGTCTCAGAAACCTTGTTAAAGATCAGAGGGGATCGTCAGGCCATAGCCAAGTTTAACCGAAAATTACAACTAGTGTGAGTTGTGTTTTTTCTTTAGTAATTTTAGTCATACATAACACCTGATATTAAAGCTTTATTTTTGTCAAGTCAAGGGGCAATCTCATTTCTATAACGGAAGAGGAACCCAACATTTTGTTGTAAGGATAGCCCAACCCATACCCAATGCAATTCTCAAACACCCCTGCCCCACTTAGCAAATTTGTGTACCAATTTGTTTGCACCAAAGAGACATGGATCCACCATTATACACCAGAGACCTAACAGGAATCGAAACAATTTGACAGTGGGGGGAAAACACCACTAAAAAAGAGAGATAACTAGATCCGGGAACCAACTTTAAATAATTGATGTAAGTGCCAAAACCGGATATTTGGACAGGAGTAACAGTGACACAAATGCACAAATTCATGAGGATATTTTGCTGAAAACAAAATCAATATATTATGTCGATATTTTCAGTTTGTTGTTTATTAGGCCATAAATAGCATACATCGTTCATAAATTTTTCAAAGAACCTTGAAAAATTTACATAATGCATAGTCGTAATTAATATTAATCTTTCAAGCATTACTTCCGGTTTTGATTCAGTAGAAGAGTTAAGTCACCTGGGGAAGGATCCCACAAGTTAACGGGTCACTGTTAGGTTGTGTCCGCAGTAAAAGAAACGTATTAGTTTTGTGTGATTCTTCCAATTTGTGTGATTCTTCCAATTTGGGAGGATGCAAAATGGCTAATCAGGAAAGCCACCCCTAGAGACATTTTCAAAATCTTTTAAGCATTCATTTCGATATTGCTATAATGGAACATTTTAATTTCCGTAACTTGCTTGAGTTAAATTATCAGTCCTCAATTAGAGCTTAACGCAAAACAGCGACAGAGTAATTTGCCAAAAGAACACACGATGTTTGTTTCAATTATGTTCTAGAAGTCTTTTCCTAGAAAAATGTGCATAATATTTTCAGTATTTCGAAAAAAAGACATATCAGTCTGATGATCAGAATAATTCTTACTTTTGGATATTCTTCCTTAAAGTCTGAAAAATATAAATGGATATAAGTAGCTTTGATACTAAATTCTAAGCAACTGTAAAAGCTTGATAGAGAACGGAACTCAAAAAAAGGAGAAAAATGCAAGAGTAAAATGATTTCACTGAGTATAGATACTCAGAGTAAATACATACAGAGCAAGAGTAAAATACATACAATATAATTGTTCATATTGGGTCGATAGATACAAGATTGGTTTAATCAATAAAGAAAAAGAACAGAGTAAACCTACACAGGATCTTATTATATCCATCCAATGAATCAAACAGTTCGTGGTAACGAACAGTAAGTAAGGGGCAACCCGGCTCAATAGTAACCAAAACTCCAAAAAACGGAATCTTGATACCAATAGATATATCAAAAGAATTGAATTTTTGTGTTAATTCCAAAAATATAACTTTCATTAAGTTTAGTCTTACACAACAAAGGTTACGAGCCTAAGGAAATGGGCCTGGTTTTTAAAAAAAGGAGGAAACACCCCCTAAAAGTCATAGAATCTTAAAGAAAATCACACTCTTGTTCGCCTGTGAGTCCAATCAAATTCAGTCCCTCACTTTGCATACAAGTCCAGTGGACATAGTCCGTCACACATCAACCCAAAATAAATTCAACTCTTTCATCCCTTAGTTCTAGGACTATCTACCTTAGCTCTGCCCTAGGAATGACGCATGAACCGATGATAGATCTATCAACAAATAAACTGACATCATTATTATATAATCCTAATAAGAGCTTATGCCAGATTTGCCTCTTATTCACTCGGATTCTCTGTTATCGCTTTTTCTACAGTTAGTTATGGCTTGATGTCCACAACTAATTTATTTTAAATCAAAATCAACGGAATCGGTTGGCTTGAACGGCATGGACAAATGATTCTGTCAAACAATGAACTTACATCATTGTTAAACAATCGTAATAAGGGCTTATGCCGGAGTTGCCTCTTACTCACTCGGACTAGTCTTGGCTTTTTCTACAATTAGTCATGGCTTGATGCCCACAGCTGCTTGATTTTAATTCAAAATCAACGAAAAATATTCAGAGGTTTTCAAGCTCCTATCTGCAAAAATGTGGAATTCTGTATTTTTTGCGATGAGAAAGATCACAGATGCGTGTTTGTTAGTTTGTTTGTTTGTCTTTTGTTTTTTTCCTTGGGGTGATCGCATCGGCATAATGGTCCTAGAATATCGGGAGAGTGCTCATTCGAACGAAAATTAGAAGTTCTAGTGCCCTTTTTAAGTGACCAAAAATTTGGAGGGCAACTAGGCCCCCTCTCACGGCCCTTTTCCTAAAAATCGTGCGATCAATATTTTGAGATAGCCATTCTGTTCAGCATGGTTGAAAGGCCGAATAATTTTACCTTTAGAGATTTTGTAACCCCCCAAAGCCCCTGGGGAAAGGTCTTTAAGTTAAAAAATGTGCCCATTGTTTACATGTAGTATTTGCTATTGGGAACTATGCATACATTTTTTTTTGTGAAAGGGGCGAATTTTTTACAGGTGGGATTTTCCACGGGGAGAGTTTGTCGTGGGGAATGAAATTTTCAGGGAATTAATTTTTCAGGAAAAATTTTAAACTGGTTAAATTTGCCAGAATTCCTGAACGAGAGTCCTCTTATGTCTCGCTGTCTCTTTGCCGATTCAATTCTAAGCGCGAAGATCTTAAGAGTAAGTGGCCGGGGTAAATCTTCACCAGGATTGAATTGTCTAGAGCAGTGGTTCTCAAACTTATTTAGAGACTGCACCACTTTTTACCCACTAAATATTTTAGGTACCCCTTCTCAGTTACCGGTACTAAGTAAACTATAGCTAAAATATAAATAAAATTGCCAGTCCTAGAGTTAAAGGGTTGTTTTATTTTTTGTTGGCTGGCCGTGTATCCCCTAAAATTTTTTGCCTACCCCAAAGGGGTACGCGTACCACAATTTGAGAACCACTGATCTAGAGAATAAATCGGTCTGGAAGGAGATTTTTCTGTTGCGGTGTAGCCAGACTTCCTGGCATTATTTAAAAAAAAAGATCAGAAATTAAGTAAGAAAAAAGTTCACTAAGTTCAGTTGAAAAGCTTTTTCAACTGAAAGTAAGGAGCAACATTAGTTTGAATTTTATCCCCATTCTTTAAGAATGAATTTTGAAACACTGTGTTCTTTTAATTAAAACAATAAGAAGCTGTTTTGAAGTACTAAAAAACTTTCAAACACTTCGTGGTAACGAACTGTAGTAAGGAGCGACCCGGCTTAATAGTAAACAAAGCTCTAAAAAATGGAATTTTGATACTAATAGAATACATCAAAAGAACGGAATTTTTATGCTGATTTTAAATATATAAATTTCACCAAATTTATTACTACCAATCAAAAGTTACGGCCCTGAGAAAATTTGCCATATTTCGGAAAATAGTTGGAAACACAAAAAATCATAATAATTGATAGAAGTATCTATAAAAATTAAAAGAAAAAAAAAGTATCCTGAAATTCATAGAAGCTTAGCGAAAATCCCACCATCGCATTCAGCGTATTAGAGAACCTTACTGTAGAAGTTTCAAGCTCCTATCTACAAAAATGTGGAATTTCGTTTTTTTTGTCAGAAGACCGATCATGGGTGCGTGTTTATTTTTTTCCCCAGGGGCGATCGTATCGACCCAGTGGTCCTAGAATATCACGAGAGGGTTCATTATAACGGAAATTAAAAGTTCTAGTGCCTTTTTTAAATGACAAAAAATGCAGGACACATTTTTTCTCGAAATCAACGTAAAATTTTTTTTAGATAGCCATTTTGTTCAACATAGTCGAGAAAACTAATAGCTATGTCTTTGGGGACGACTTATTCCCTCACAGTCCCCGGGGGAGGGGCTGCAAGTTGTAGACTTTGACCAGTGTTTACATACAGTAATTGTTATTGGGAAGTATACAGACGAGTTCAGTTTTTTTCGGTTGGGGGGGGGGGGGTTAAGGGGAGGGAGCCAAGTTGAAGAATATTTTCTTGGGGGAATTTTTCATTGGGGAAGAGAGATTCCATGAAGGGAGTGCAGGATTTTCAAGCAATATTAAATAAAAAACAATGATAGAATAAATATGAAAAAGTTTTTTCAACTGAAAGTAAGGAGCAGCATTAAAACTTAAGACAAACAGCAATTAATACACATATGCGGGGTTTATCTCCTCCTAAATACCTCGCTCTTTACGCTAAAGTACTTTTAGTAATTTCAACTATTTATTCTGCGGCCTTTGTAATTCAGGGGTCATTCTTAAAGATTTGGGATAAAATTCAAGCGCTAGTGTAAAGAGAGAGGTACTGACGAGGGGGCAAACCCCCTCATATACGTAATAAAATATGCAAATTTCGTTCTATTTATTCATGTGCGGTGAGCGAAATCAAGACATGCTTTAATTCAAAACGTTCAGAAATTAAATAAGAAAAACAAGTTTTTTAACTGAAAGTAAGGAGCAATATTAAAATTTAAGACGAACAGAAATTATTCCGTATATTAAAGGGGTTGTCCTCTCCTCAACGCCTCGCTCTTTACGCTAAAGTTTTTTTATTGTTTTAAAAAGTAGATTTGTGAGAAAGAGTCAAACTTTAGCGTAAAGAGCCAGGCGTTGAGGAGGGGACAACTCCTTTCTTATACGGAATAATTTCTGTTCGTTTTAAGTTTTAATGTTGCTCCCTGCTTTCAGTTGAAAAAATTTGTTTTTTTTATTCAATTGGTTGAAAGCTTGTTGAAGACTTGAGATTGTTGAAGCCCTTTGGCTTTACAGTATTTTAAACTTCATTGCCTCGCTGAGTTCATAAAATCGGCTTCAGAAAAGAAAAGAAAAAATTTAGAGTTCAACTCCATTCAAAGTGTATTTTTTTTAATAATTTGTAAGTAATACTACTTATGTTAAAGAGCATGCTCACGAAAATACATAGTAAAGAGTCAATGAAGCTCAAAGGCAGTAAACCAAAGAGAAAGACATATTTGATTTAACTCCAGTAAAAGATTTATTTTCAGGTGTCATGGGTTCGTCACAGAGACCTTCATGTCCTCACCGTGGGACATTTTACGTATACAACAGACGTTCGGTTTGGAGCTCATTATGGTCAATCAGCAGGTGACTGGAGTTTACAAATAAAATCAGTTCAGCCAAGAGACTCTGGTCTATACGACTGTCAAATTGGAACACAACCTCCAAAAAGCTTTTCTGTCAGACTACAAGTATACGGTAGGTAGTGGGAAATTATACTAAATTAAAGAGAAAAGCTTCACGAAAGTTGCAAAGATGAGGTTTCTAAATATAGATTAGGTCTATACAATTTGAAGTTTCCAAAAAGCGGGAAGATTCGCTAAGTAATGTTGAAGCTTGATCTAACATCTAAAGGATTATTTGTTTAACTTAGGAACTTGTAACTAAAAGAAATTTCTGAGTTCAGCCAATCAAAATTGAAAAAAATTCTATTTGCTTCGTTACGATTTGTATACGATAAAAAAAGCTTTTATTCATCTTTTTTTATTTATATTCTAAGGTCTAATCTTCTTAATTATTGATTTTTGCATCTACAAGAAAAAAAACTTGATATTTTAACAAGATGATGTCACTTCGAGCAACTAAATGCTGCCTATGCGTAAGAAGAAGAAGAAATCCCTGCTTATTTGTCACTGAAACAGATGAGAAAATACTGTTAGTCTAAGAAATAACCTGTTCTTTTTAGTTAGTAAAGCTAAATCGCCGTGAAGATTTCACTTTTCATTTGAAAATTTAGACTAATCTAAAATAAGCTTTATCATAGTTTCTTTCACTTTTAGATTTTTAAGTTTATTTTTCAACTAAATCGAAAACTTAATGGCCTAGTAACCAGGTTCATACAGTTGTTCCCGTAGTTCCATATAGCACTTCCATCGTTTGCCTTTATCTTGTTGTCCTAGTGAAGTCGAAAAAAGTTTGGAACTGGTAAATTTGGAAATCGAAGTCATTAAACCTTTTGAAGGGTCACAAACAACTCTTATGGGGTCTACACATTACAAAGCAAAGTATAAGTAGCTAAATTAAGCTATAGGGACTTGCTGCATTTAGGGACTGCAGCCTTGATAGATGGATAGAAAATCAGAACTGGGGCTACCCCTTCTTAGAAGGTCATGAAATTTAGTCCTGAGCTTGAGATCTTGGGAAAAAAAATTTACACTAAATACTACCCTAAAAAAATATTAAATGTAAATTATTATTATTTTTTTTCATCTTGGAACTTCTCGCAATTGAGTCTCGGGATTCTGATTAATTGTCACTGACAGCCCTGGTCAAAAGTAGTCTATTGAAAAAAGTTCGGTGACCTTTGTAGTATAAACTCTAAAAATGCAGTTGACTAAGACATTTATGGAGCTGCTGCGTGTGATTCTTAACTCCCAATCAATTTCATCACCTCTAGTACATGAGTAAATATTTGTTTTGCTTCCCCCCAAAATTGTGACTTGACATTGGGCCACATTTCATAAATATATTGATTTTACAGCAGTCGTGTGGAGGGTGAAATTCCTCAGCACCCCTGAAATTCAAGATTTTTCCAATAATTCCTGTAATTGTCAATACTTTTTATATGCTCTGCCTATTTGTTCCGTTTTTACGCATATTTTACCTTTTTCAAATTCTAATAGCCTCGAAATGGATACCAAACTACATGCTTATTTTAAATTCCCCGTTTTTTCTAAAACTAACAAAAACTTGTAAAAAAATTATATTAAAAATATTTTCAACTACCTTTGCTACGAAGGTTCATATATTGGAAATATGAATATTCACTATTGGAAACTCCCCGTCAAGGGGACCGTTTAGAGGACCAAGGAAAGTGCCGTAAGTGAAAATATATAAGTTGTTTGATTTTATAAATGTCTAAAGGATCTTAGAGGATAGTTTTTGAAAAACTTGAAAACAGGAAGAAAAATGTCTGTTATAATATCTGTTACTGGTACGTAAGTTACTATTTTGTTCTAGTTTGTAGGCTACATAAAGCGTATCTTAAAAAAGCGAAAAATGTTTAAATGAATGAAAATTGGACTGAAAAAAAGCTGATAAGGTCTTATTTTTCCAGAAAGGTATTTAACTAATTTTAATTTAGATTTGCATTTTAATGATAAAGTATTAAAAGAAGTGAACCGGAGCTAGATCCAGAGAGCTAGCATAAATTAAAAAATAAATTCCGAAATACCATGGGCTTAGAAATGTATCAGGCAACCACAAATTTGAGTCCAGTACCAAAAACTATACTTTAATTTGCGGTATTTATTCCATGCAGAAATGGCTTTTCAAATTATACGGATAGGAGAGACAGACCCAAAGAGATATTAGAGGTCAATGATTCCGTCTTAGGGATTCAAAAACCTCAGAATAAGGAAAAGTTTTCTAATTTTTGTTATTACCAATATCTCGAAAGCATTCTGTAATAAGTTTCACGTTTTTCTGCAAGTAAACATGCTGTAGAATTATGGATTGGGGAGATCACAAAGGACACTCTGAAAAAAAAATAACGGAGACCCAAAGCCATTGATAAGATATGCCATCTTCACCTACATCGATATTGCTATAAAAATTTAAAGATTGGCAGCAGGACGGAGGGCTAAACTTTTTCTCTGGTCTCCAGTCAAGGAAGCCCTGCTTATAATTCAAAATTCGGTATCGTAGAACGTTTCAATAATTAATAAGATATGCTGTATTTGTTCTCTTGAGTTAGAATCGGCATCGTTCTGACCTTCTTTCATTTTTCTTTTTTATTTGAAACTTGAAACTTAATGGTATTACTGTTCATTTTGGTTATACTATTCATGATTGTAGTTTGTCGATGCGGTTTCATATCAAGAACATAACGATGTTTACGATGTTGGCCAATTTCCATGTAACGCTAGGCAAGAAAAAAAAAACTCTTTTGAATGCAAGCATTGAAGATAATAACAAAAAGTATAGATAATGAGCAAAGAAAAACTAAGAGTAGCAAAATTCTCTGGGAATTAAAATATTTGGACTTTTCTAACACCAATTCTAATAAAATGGCTTTTAATTCTCGACACGTTATTTGCGTGGTAAACTAAGGTAAATGGTGGAATATTACAAGTGATTTTATCCGAAATTCCTTCCTCCCAAAAATACAACCATTAAATTCCATCCCTCAAAGTTTAAAATGCTAGAAGTGAGTGTTTATGTAAGTGCATCATTTTGAAGCTTTCCAAACCATATTTGTTCCATTTTATTCCTCCTAGCGAGTTTGCAGACCATAATTTTGACAAGGAGTTAGAGGCAATTATCTTGGAAAAGGTTTAAGGACCGGGGATGTCACCATCCCCTTCTAATTCTCAAATATACAGAACAAATATAGCTATAATTATCCCAGATGCAGTAAAACTGTGTTTTGACTAAGTTTAACCTTTTAGATAGTTCTTGGCTATCGCTTTTCCTCATTTAAAAAAGGAAAAAAGGACACCTCCAAAGAGTAATTAAAAATGAAACTAATTTGTCTAGAGGATATATCTGTCCGCAGAGGTGGGGTCAGATTTCCTGGGGATTGTTTAAAAACGATCAGAAACTAAATAAAACAAGTTTTTCAACTGAAAGTAAGGAGCATGCGTATATGAAGGAGGTTGCATCCTCCTCAACCCTTTGCTCTTTACGCTGAAGTATAATGTCCAAAGTGCAATAATAAATTCCCTAACTAATTTGATTACCTAGTTTGTTTGGAGTTCAGTTCAACACGAAACTGACGGAAATTATAAAACTCTAAAATAAATAACAAAAATGTGTTAAATACACAAATTAATCAACGCTGTTCCAGCAATTAACAACAACTGATGAAGTCTTTTCACGTTTAAACACAACTTTTGTGCGAGGTTTTCTTAATATACAATCCCTTACATAAGTAGAAACTTTAAGCAGAGTAAAGCCTTTAACTTCTCTCTCTATTGCTTTTAGCTAAAGTTTATTTTGACATCGTTTTCAAATAACTATGAAAACTTTCAAGCTTTTCATTTGAAGCAAGGAAGTTTGCAATATAGGCTACACGAAAAAGAAAGCAAACTAGAGTAGTTAGATTTGTTTTCCCGAATGGATGAAAAGAGATATGAAAATAATTATTCTATGGCTGGCGGAAATATAACTACTTTTTCGAGCTAATCAAACAGTTATTGGTAGCAAATTGTAAGTAAGGAACGACTGGACTCAATAGTAACCAAAACTATACAAAATAGAATTTTGATAGCAATATATGCATCAAAATTGTTGGCTTTTTATTCTGATAAAATAAAACAAACAAGTTTTTTCAGCTGAAAGTAAGGAGTAACATTAAAACTTAAGTCGAACAGAAATTAATAAGTATTTGAAAGGGGCTGCCTCCTCCTCAACAATTCGCTCTTTATGCTAAAGTTTCTAAGTACTTTTGAAAAAGCTTCTTGTTGTTCCAGTTAAACGAATATAATGTTTCAGAAGTCTTTCTGAAGGAATTGGGACAAAGTTCTAACTTTAGCGTAAAGAGCAAGGGGTTGAGGAGGAGGCAACCTGCTTCATATTCGCAATAATTTCTGTTCGTTTTAAGTTTTAATGTTGCTCCTTACTTTCAGTTGAAAAAAACTTGTTTTTTTTATTTAGTTTCGATCGTTTTCAAATAGTCCCAGGAAATCTGATCCCACCTCTAAGGACGGACATATCCTCTAGACAATTCAGTCCCGGTGAAAATTTACCCGGGCAATCACCCTTAACGACTTGACGCGTAAAATTAAGACGGGAAAGAAAAGCAAGAAATATAAAAATAACTCTGTATAGGAATTCTGGCAAATTTCTCCAGTGTATAATTTTCTTTGACAAGTTCACCCAGTGGAAACTTCCTCCCCATGGAAAGTAACCCCGTGAACCCCCTCCCCCAAGTGGAATATATGTCTTCCTACCCTAAAATGTATGCATGCTTCCCAATAACAAATACCGTGGGTGAACAATGGACAATTTTGTAACTTACAGGCTTTTCCCCTTGGGCTGTGGGGGGGGGGGGGGGTCATGTTATATCCAAAGGCAAATTTATTGGGCCTTTCAACTGTGATGAACAAAATGGCTATCTCAAATTTTAATTGGAGGATTTTGGGGGGAAAGGGCAGGGTAGGGGGCCTAGTTGTCCTCCAGTCTTTTTAGTCACTTAAATAAGGCACTAGAACTCTTGGTTTCTGTTTCAATGAGCCTCTTACGATATTCTTGGACCAATGGATAGATAAGATCATCCCTCAAGGAAAAAAAAAACAACAAACACACATCCGTGATCTTTCTTCTGGCAAAACAAATACTAAATTCTGAATTTTCGCAGATGGAATCTTGAAATCTCTACAATGGGGTTCTCTGATACCGCTAAATCTGACGGTGTGATTTCCATTAAGATTCCATGACTTTTAGGGTGTGTACCACCTTCTTTTTCGAAAAAAGACGAATTCTCTCAGGCTCGTAACCTTTGAAGGGTTAAGACTAAACTTAATGAAACTTCTGAGCTTATATGTTTGAGATTAGCACAGAAATCTGACTCTGATAGTACTAAGAGACTTTAGCATAAAAATCGAGGTGTTGACGAGGGGCAACACCCCTCATATACGTAATAATTTCTGTTTGTTTTAAGTTTTAATGTTGCTCCTTATTTTCAGTTGAAAAAACTTGTTTCTTTATTTAATTACATAAAAAAACTAGTATTTTTAACTGAAAGTAAGGAGCGACATTAAAACTTAAAACGAACAGAAATTACTCCGTATATTAAATGGGTTTTCCCCTCCCCAATCCCTCGCTCTTTACGCTAAAGCTTTTAATTGTTTTAAAAAGCAGAATTGTGGCAAAGAGTCAAATTTTAGCGTAAAGAGAGAGGGATTGCGGAGGGGACGACCCATTTCATATACGGAGTAATTTCTGTTCGTTTTAAGTTTTAATGTCGCTCCTTACTTTCAGTTAAAAAAACTAGTTTTTTTTGTAATTTCTGAACGTTTATGAATTAATGCATGTTTGATTTTGGCTCTCCCCACATAAATTATTAAAATGAAATTTGCATATTAATTCCTTTTTTGGCTAAATGGCTTTCTCTTAGTTTTGATCAGACGATTTTGAGAAATAAGGGGTGGGGAAAGCCTAGTTGCCCTGCAATTTTTCGGTTACATAAAAAGGCAACTATAAATTTTAATGTTTAACGAATGTTTTAATTAGTAAAAAATATACCTAACTTAAGAATTAGCTTACGTAACAAAATTTTATATTCTTAACTTTTTATTATGTATATGAGGGGGTTTGTCCCCTCGTTAATACCTCGCTCTTTACACTAAATCTTAAGTTTTGTCCCAATTCTTTAAGAATGACCACTGAATCCGAAAGGCCGTAGAATAAATAGTTGAAATTACTAAAAATACTATAGCATAAAGAGCGATGTATTTATCTCCTCCTAAATACCTCGCTCTTTATGCTAAAGTATTTTTAGAACCCCTCATATGCGTAATAATCTTTTCGTTTTAAGTTTCAATGCCACTTCTTACTTTCAATTGAAAAAAACTTTTCCATGTTTATTTTTCATTATTTTTTTTATAGTAATTTTAGAAAATCCTGGGCCCTTTTCATTGAATTTCTGTTCCCCCATGACATATTTCTCCAAGGAAAGATCCTCCCACATAGCTCCCTCCCCTTAACCCCACCCCCTAACCAAAAATCCCCTGAAAACGCTGTGGGGTAGTCCCCCCGGGACTACCCCACAGTCCCCCAGGGACTGTGGGGTAGTAAGTCATTCCCAAAGACATAGTTGTTATGGTTTTTGACTATGCGGAACAAAATGGCTATCTCAAAATTTTGATCCGTTGTTTTTGGAGAAAAATGAGCGTGGGAGGGGGCCTAGGTGCCCTCCAATTTTTTCGCTCACTTAAAAAGGACGCTAGAACTTTTCATTTCCGATAGAATGAGCCCTCTTGAGACATTCTAGGACCACTTGGTCGATACGATGACCCCTGGGAATAAAAAAAAAACGAACAAATAATCACGCACCCGTGATTTGTCTTCTGGCAAAAAATACGAAATTCCACATTTTTGTAGATAGTAGCTTGAAACTTCTACAATAGGGTTCTCTGGTACGCTGAATCTGATGGTGTGATTTTCGTTAAGATTCTATCACGTTTAGGGGTTGTTCCCCCTATTTTTTAAAATAAGCCAAATTTTCTCAGGCTCGTAACTTTTGATGGGTAAGACTAAACTTGATTAAACTTATATATTTAAAATCAACATTAAAATTCGATTCTTTTCATGTAGCTATTGATATCAAAAACTCAAAAATCCGTTTTTAGAGTTTTGGTTGCTATTGAGCCGGGTCGCTCCTTACTACAGTTCGTTACCACGAACTGTTTGATTTCTAAGGGTTTTTTAAATAGTGCCAGGAAATCTGGCTTTACCTCCACGGTAATTTCCTTTCTGCCCTTGGATCTATTCTCTAGAATTCAACCCTGGTGCAAATTTGACCCGGGCAATTACCCTTAACATCTTCACGTGTAAAATTGAGTTGGATAAGAGAAAGCAAGACAAAAGAAGAATTTCAAATTGGTATTCTGGCAAATTCCCTCAGCGTAAATATCACTCTCTGGAAAATTCCCTCCCCATGGAAAAGTATACACATAGAAACTCCCCTAGCAGAAAATTCGTCCTCCCCAACCTAAAAAATGTATGCATACTTCCCAATAACAAATATTATACGTAAACAGTAGATAACTTAATGACCTTTCCCCAGGGACTTTGAGGGGATGTGATATCTCCAGAGGTATAGTTATTCTGCTTTTCAACTATGCTGAACAAAATGGCAGTCTCAAAAGTCTGAGCAGACGATTTTGAGAAAAAGGGGCGTGGGAGGGGGCCTAGTTGCCATTCAATCTTTTTGGTCACTTCTTCTGGCTCAAATGAGTCTTCCCCCAAAATCCTGGGACCACTGAGTTTAAAAGATCACCGCTGGGAAAAAAACAAAACAAACACGCATCCGCGATCTGTCTTCTGGAAAAGCTCCACATTTTTGCAGATAGGAGCTTGAGACCTCTAAGCTAGGGTTCTCTGATGTGCTGAATCTGAGGATCTGATTTTTATTAAAATTATATTACTTTTGGTGGTTTTTTCCCTTTTTTCGAAAATTAGCCATATTTTCTCAGGCTTGTAGCCTTTGATGGGTAAGACTAAACTTAATGAAAATTTTATTTTTGAAATCAGCATAAAAAGGCAATTTTTTTATATATCTATTGGTATTAAAATTTACTTTTTAGAGGCTTGGTTATTACTAAGCTAGGTCGCTTCTTCCTTACAGTTTTTTACCAAGAAGTGTTTCATTCCAGATATGCTTAGTTTATTAAGCTGATCGATGCCCATTAGCTACCGAGCATGAGAAAGTTCGCGTGACTTTTGAAAAAGAGGGGAGACAATCCCAAAATGTCAAGGAATCTTCACGGATACGTGTTTATTTGTTTTTTTCTTCAGGGTGATCGTATCGAACTAACGGTCCTTAGAAGGTCGAAAGAGGGCTCATTCAAATGCAAATTAAAAGTTATAGTGTGATATAGGTGCCTAAAAAGATTGGATAGCCACTAGCCCCCTTCCTCCAACGCTGTTTTTCCCAAAAGTCATCCGATCAAAATTTTGAGATAACCGTTTTGTTCAGCACTTTTTAAAGGTCTAATAACCATGCCGTTTGGGAGGACATGACCCCCTTAAGCCCCTAGAGGAAGGGCTATAAGTAATAAAATGAATGAATGAATGAAATAGTAATGAATGAATTGTAATGTCTAAGTAACTCCCATATAAACTACTATCTTGTGGTAGACGAAGAAAGCATGGCATACTGAGAGACAAAAGTGCCCTTTCCATTTCTTTGGGATGCTGTGTGGTCATTCCTTTGGGATGACATCTAGGCTGAGAGCCGTGGGCTGAGCTATTGAAGACACGAGAAACAAGCAATTTGTACATGTTTGGTGTGGCCTAGCTGCATAAGCAGTATCAGTGTTATTCTATGAAAGATGGTATGTTTGACCGTAAGACTTTGGATAAGCTTGATCTCTAAGAAATGATTAAATAAGAAAAACTAGTTATTTTAACGGAAAGTAAGGAGCGACAATAAAACTTAAAACGGACAGAAATTACTCCGTATATGAAATGGGTTGTCCCCTCCGCAATCCCTCGCTCTTTACGCTAAAGTCTTTAATTGTTTTAAAAAGTAGAATTGTGGCAAAGAGTCAAACTTTAGCGTAAAGAGCGAGGGATTGCGGAGGGGACAACCCATTTCATATACGGAGTAATTTCTGTTCTTTTTAAGTTTTATTGTCGCTCCTTACTTTCCGTTAGAAAAAACTAGTATTTTTTTATTTAATTTGTGAACGTTTTGAATTAATGCATGTTTGATTTTGGCTCATAGCACATAAATTATTAAAATGAAATTTGCATATTAATTCTATTTTTGGCTAAATGGCTTTCACTTAGTCTTGATCAGATGATTTTGAGAAATAAGGGGTGGGGAAGGAGGCGTAGTTGCCCTCCAATTTTTAGGTTACTTAAAAAGACAACCAGAACTTTTAATTTTTAACGAACGTTTTTATTAGTAAAAAATACACGTAACTTAAGATTTAACTGACGTAACAAACTTTTATATTCTTATATTTTTATTATGTACTAGCTGTTGGGGAGGTGCTTCGCGCCACCCCAACACCTAGTTGGTGGGGGTGCTTAGCGCCCCCTCAAGCCCCCCCGCGCGCGTAAGTCGTTGCGCGCCATATTAGTTACGCGCCATTGTAGTTTTTAACTACGTAAAACTTGCGAATATACAACATTCTTCGCTGTCCCTTTGTCTGTGCATATAAATAGATTGTCAGGTTTACCGATTCTTGAACATGCAACATATAATTGTCCATGGGAAAAACAATCCGTATTCAGATCTATACCTCATGATTCTAATGATTGCCCTTGAGCTTTGTTGATGGTGATTGCTAATCGAACATTATCTGTGTCCCCGTCGTCATTTATATATCCCCCTGTACCCCCGGCGTCCCCGTTGTAGTTGTGTCCCTGTGTCCCGGTCGTCATTTGTGTCCCAGTCTGTAATTTCTCTTTAAGTGTCCCGGTCGTCATTTATATTCCCTGTGTCCCGGTCGTCATTTGCGTCCCGGTGTGTCGGTCTAAATATACATTCGTTTTTGAATTGGTATATGATGAAATAATTTTTTTGTTTTTTTCCTTTTTTCTTTTTATTTTTTTTTGGTTTTTACCTTTTTTAAGCTGTTTTAGTTTTTTCTTTTTTCTTTTTAGTTTTTTTTGTAGTTTTTACCTTTTTTTAGTATTTTTTTATTTTTATTTTTTTTAAGTTTTCTTCCTTTTTTAGATTTTTTTCTTTTTTAGTTTTGAAAAAAATTTTTTGTTTTTTTTGTTATTTTTTCTTTTTAGTTTTTTTTTGGTTTTTACCTTTTTTTAGCTTTTTAGTTTTTTTATTTTTCTTTTTATTTTTTTTGTAGTTTTTACCTTTTTTTAACTTTTTTTATTTTTATTTTTTTTAGTTTTTTTCTCCTTTATTTTTCAGTTTTGTTCCTTTTTTTTTAAGTTTTTTAGTTTTTTACCTTTTTTTTAGTTTTTTTTTTAGCTTTTTAGCCTTTTTTAGTTTTTTTTATTAGTTTTTAGTTTTTTTCTTTTTAGTTTTTTTTTTTAGTTTTTACCTTTTTTAGTTTTTTTTATTTTTTTTCTGTTTTAGTTTTTAGTTTTTTACCTTTTTTTAGCTTTTTTATTTTTTTAGTTTTTTATTTTTATTGTTTTTAGTTTTCTTTTTCTCCTTTATTTTTTAGTTTATTTTTTTTCCTTTTTTCTTTTTTCTTCTTTTTTAGTTTTTATTTTTTTTATTTTTTTCTTTTTTTTAACCTTTTTTAGTTTTTTTTATTAGTTTTTAGTTTTTTTTCTTTTTCTTTTAGTTTTTACCTTTTTTTTATTTTTTTTAGTTTTTTCTTTTTTAGTTTTTACCTTTTTTTAGTTTTTTTCTTCTTTTGTATTAATACTAAAGTCAAGGTTCGAACCTGGAACCTCTCGAACCTAGAACCTGGAACATAACGCGTTACCAACTCAGCTACATCGGCTTGAATAATTTTGTTTTTGAATTGGTATATGATTAAATAATTCAGACGCCATATGCGGACAAACATGACGTCACTCGAAAGTCAGACAGACAGACAGACAGACAGACAACTTATTTTTATATATATAGATATGAGGGGGTTTGTCTCCTCGTTAATACCTCGCTCTTTAAACTAAATTTTAACTTTCGTCCTAATTCTTTAAGAATGACCCCTGAATCAGAAAGGCCGTAGAATAAATAGTCGAAATTACTAACTATACTTTAGCATAAAGTGCGAGGTATTTATCTCCTCCTAAATACCTCGCTCTTTATGCTAAAGTATTTTTAGAACCCCTCATATGCTTAATAATCCCTGTTCGTTTTAAGTTTTAATACTACTCCTTACTTTCAATTGAAAAAACTTCTCATGTTTATTTTTTCATTGTTTTTTTTTATAGTAATTTTAGAAAATCCTGCGCCCTTTTCATTGAATTTCTCTCCCCCCATGGCATATTCCTCCAAGGAAAGATCCTCCCACATACCCCCCTCCCCTCAACCCCGACCCCCAAACCAAAAAAATCCCCCTGAAAACGTCTGTTCACTTCCCAATAACCATTACTGTATGTAAACACTGGTCAAAGTTTGTAATTTGCAGCCCCTCTCCCAGGGACTTTGGGGGAGTAAGTCATCCCCAAAGACATAGTTATTATGGTTTTCGACTATGCGGAACAAAATGGCTATCTCAAAATTTTGATCCGTTGACTTTGGGAAAAAATAAGCGTGGGATGGGGCCTAGCTGCCCTCCAATTTTTTGGTCACTTAAAAAGGGCACTAGAACTTTTCTTTTTCGTTAGAATGAGCCCTCTTGCGACATTCTAGGACCACTTGGTCGATACGATGACCCCTGGGGAAAAGAAAAAAAACATAAACAAATAAACACGCACCCGTGATCTGTCTTCTGGCAAAAAATACGATATTCCACATTTTTGTAGATAGAGAGCTCGAAATTTTTGCTATAAGGTTCTCTATGAAGTCAAAGGCTTTGTATATGACGTCATTATAAGTATATAAGAAGGCGTTTCAAAGAGAAATTTTAGTATAGATCTTAAAATGACAGAAGAAACAGCCGAGGAAGCTGCTCAAATAGTTAATTTAAAAAGAGAAAGTTTAGTATAAATCCTACAATGGCAGAAGAAACAGCCGAGGAAGCTGCTCAAAGAGTTAATGCCAAAAGGCTTGCGGCTAAAGAACGCAAAACCGCGCAGTTAGATGAAAATCAACCTGGACAGCGAGAGTCAAAACGTATCAAAACTGAAAATGATAGCGATGATGATTGGGTTTGGATTTTGACTTGGATAAGGTCATCAATGTCCACCAGATTTTAGTTAAAAAAAACAAAGGTTTCGGCGATATGTATTTCATAGTGACGAAAGACAAGCCAAGGTAAAACAAACCAAATAACTTGAAAGTGATACCGATGATAAAAAAAAAACCACGCTGAAAGGACTATCGTTTCCCAGTTGCAACATCTTTTCCACAAAAATAATAATTTAGTGCTTCTGTTCAAAACAGCAATCGAATTGATGCCTACTGATACGCAACTATCAACGAAGTGGCAATCGTTATGGTCGGTGATCGGTTCTTACCTCGAGATAATATTCTTTATAGGCGAAACAATCAGTTGACAAGAATTGCTTAAACTCTTCGATGCTACGATGCCCTACAATATCCTATCATTTTTTGGGACGGAGCCGACGGCTATCACTTTAATATAAAATTGATAAATCTAGCCACTAACAAAGAAATGCAGCGCAATGAAATATTATGCCTATAGATTAATGATTCGTCATTTATTACATTTACATATAATCCATCTTGGGATTAGATACAACAGCTTTTACACCCTGGACAATCGCCGGTTCATAGACATGACATTACGGCCCGTGTCTTCCGGCAAAAGTTGCTCTCCTTCATCTCCTACAGAGTTATGGGAGAAATACAAATCGCAAATGGCCGAGAATATACTCCACTGAATACGGCTAGGAAGGTCAGATAGGACCTTGGACTTTACAACAGAAATTTATAACTGCACTTTAGTTATGATTGAAGATTTGTGCTTATCTATTGCGAACAAACTTCTCATGCATTTGGGAATGCCTTCATCTAATCGTACTGCTTCTATTTCTACATGTTTAGACTGGGATCGTGAACAAAGTTACAACACAATTGATCTATTGTCGTATGTATACAGACCGGGACACCGGGACACAAGGAATATAAATGACGACCGGGACACTCAAAGAGAAATTACAGACCGGGACATCCGGACACAAATGACAAGCTGGACACAGGGAATATAAATGACGACGGGGACACTCAAAGAGAAATTACATACCAAGACACCGGGACACAAATGACGACCGGGACACAGGGAATATAATTGACGACCGGGACACAGGGACACAACTACAACGGGGACGCCGGAAGGGCAGATGGGGGATATATAAATGACGACGGAGACACAGGGAATATTCGATTAGCAATTACCATCAACAAAGCCCAAGGGCAATCATTAGAAAAATGCGGTATAGATCTGAATACGGATTGTTTCCCCATGGACAATTATATGTTGCATGTTCAAGAGTCGGTAAACCTGACAATCTATTTATATGCACAGACAATGGGACAGCAAAGAATGTTGTATATTCGCAAGTTTTACGTAGTTAAAAACATATACATATATATATCTATCTATATTCACAGGTGGGACATAGGGACACAACTACAATGGCGCGTAACTAATATGGCCCGTAACGACTTACGCGCGCGGGGAGGGGCTTGGGGGGGCGCGAAGCGCCACCCCAACAGCTAGTATATATATATATATATATATATATATATATATATATATAGATATATATATATATATGTATAGATATATATATATATATATATATATATATATATATATATATATATATATATATATATATATATATATATATATATATATATATATATATATCTATATTCACAGGTGGGACATAGGGACACAACTACAAGGGCGCGTAACTAATATGGCGCGTAACGACTTACGCGCTTGGGGGGGCTTGGGCGGGGCACGAAGCGCCCCCACCAACAAGGTATTGGGGTGGCGCGAAGCGCCACCACAACAGCTAGTATATATATATATATATATATATATATATATATATATATATATATATATATATATATATATACTATATATACTACCTAACAGCTAGTATATATATATATATATATATATATATATATATATATATATATATATATATATATATATATATATATATATATATATATATATATATAGCCGCGGGGGGGCTTGGGGGGGCGCGAAGCACCCCCACCAACTAGGTGTTGGGGTGGCGCGAAGCGCCACCCCAACAGCTAGTATATATATATATATATATATATATATATATATATATATATATATATATATATATATATATATATCATGAAAAGAGAAATCACCAATGCAACAGCACAAACACAAAAAAAAAAAAAAAAAGACAGAAGGAGAAAAGGAAGACTGTTTTCCTAAATTAGTGATTAATGTAGACCAGCCCTTGAATGAGGCCTTAACCCTACTCATCCATACAATCACATAGGTCAAACAGCATAGCCACACACAATCAACCATAAAGAATAGTCCATGGACAGGCAGTCATGTCGTCAATAAGTATAAGTCGTCATTTACCAAACAATAGAAAAAATAATATAGATAAATAATTAATAATATAGACAAAATAATAATATAGACAGAGGCAACACCCAACATAAGGGCTCATCAGGAGAATACACTGGCCTATATAGGGTTTCGCCACTCTAAATTCTCTACCCAGCACAGTGTTGTGGCTACCACAGAATATCCATGGCATCCCCGCGTCAGGTATCACCCCCAAAATGCATGCCTATGAAAAAAAAAAAAAAAAAAACAACAGCAAATGTAAAACAACCAAGTAAAACCAAAACAAGTTTATCCTGTTAATATATCCCTCCCTGTAGCAACGATAGGTAAACTAAATATTATAAATTTTACCAAATCACAAATATTAACACAATGCAAAAAACCTGAATGAACTAAACAATTATAGAATTCACCTTTACCATGTGGCTAATTTTTAAGAAAATCCGCTCAATTAGAAACTCAATCAAAATAAATGGCGCTGCGACGACATTTCTCGAATCTCCGAAATTAGTTGAAATTTCTTTAAGTATTTCTAGATAATTCTTTTGATATTTATTTAAAAGTTCGTTATAATGAAAACTAAATTTTTTAAATTGCCAAGTTAATTTATTTGCAGAAAAACCTCTTGATATCAATCTTTGGTTTAAGATTTTACATCTATTTTTAAAATCAATATAATTACTACAAATCTTTGCATAACGAAGTAACTGTGAGAAAAACGCTGAATATGTGATATTTGAGTGTATATTACTTTCAGGGAATGGGAAACTAATCACTTCAAAATCAAAATCATCTGTTTTATTATACATTTTAAAACTTAATTTATTATTATCACAAATATTAATATTTAAATCTAAGAAATGATCTTCATGACCAGCGCCATGACTAGGCTCAAGAAAAAGCTCTGATGGATATATATTTTTAGAAATATCAATGAAATCATTACAATTTAAGACCAAAATATCGTCTAAATATCTTTTATTATTTGACAAAGCATGTTTTAAATTAATTGGATTATTCTTATCCATCATATATTTATATTCTAGTTGACTTAAAAACAAGTCAGCTATAAATGGGCTGGCATTCCCCCCATTAGAATTCCCACAATTTGCTTATACAAATCACCCCCAAATCTTATATAAGTATTGTATAAAACAAATTCCAATAACTCAAAAATCATATCCAAGCTGTAACATCTCAAGTTAACTGTAGTATTAAAGCAATTTGTCCATATAGCTTTTTTATTATAAATGTCTATTTTTAAGAACCTTTTACTAGATAAGAGGAAAGATTTCTTGATAACAGTTTTTAAATTATCAAACACTACATTAAGTGATAAATTAGTATACATTGTCGCAAAATCGAAAGACTCAATTCTTTTGTCTGAAACCATTGTTACAGAATCTATCACCTGCAGTGAATTGTTAACACTCCAATATGGATTAAAATTCGAAAATTTTTTAATACCAGAACAATAGGTTTTAAGTTTATTTACAATTTCCTTTAAAATTAAAGAGAGGTCAGTAGCAGCAATGCGGGTTGGACATTTAGCTGCTCCAGCAATAAACCGTGGTTTAGGGGGATTCTTATGAAATTTTACAGTCCAATATAGAAAAGGGAACTTTTTATCATTGTCATTTATTTTAATATTAAAATTTTTAAAAAGTATTTCTTCAGTCTTTTCAATTAAATTCTCATCCTCTATATTTAACTTTTCGTAAACATTAGTTGTGCATAACTCCCTTTTTAAGATATCCCAATAGCGCTTCTGACAAATTATGGCAAAATTATTATTAGCTTTATCCACTGGCACAATTACAAATTCATTCTTTAGATTAGCAATTGCTTGTTTAATCTTCGCATTATAAAATAATGATTTAGTGTTACTATTTTTTAAGTTAGAATATATTTTATTTCTTATTCTACTAATAATTAAATTCTTCCAACTTTGAAAACTCTTTTTATTTTTAATCTCTTTCTTACACCACTTATCAATAAATAAATCAAAATCATTTTCCAAGCAATCAAGAACACTCGACGGTTTCAGATGATGAGAAAGACGGAAATTAGCCCTTTTATTCGTTATAATTTGAATATCATCTTGCTTTATTATTGACAAGTCCCCTGTTATAACATGTTTGTAAGTAGGATTTACAAATGGGCCAAGTTGCTTACAATTGCAAACCGGTTTCCAATTTATATCACTATCTAGTCTTTTTAGTATTAAATTAAAAATAATTTGCCCAATAGTTTTTGAAAATTTATAAGTTAAAACTGGACTATCATTATAATTCAAATTACTAGGAAGGGCCTGTTTCACATGCCGCTGATTTAAAATTTCTGGTGAATTAATATCTTAAACGAAGCATTCCTTCTGTCTCATGGCTTTCCACAATGAAAAAAAATGCTTTCATACTCACTAGGGAAATCACGGTATATCTCTTAGCAAGCTATCGAGATCCTATTGGCCTTCCTCAGCAATCAAACAGTCTTTGGTAACAGACTACAAGTACAGAGCGACCCATGTCAAAAATAACAGTAGCTCTAAAATGGAACTTTTAACAAGAAATATATATCAAAAATTCTCATTCATAAATTGACATCTCAAAATTTTCACTCGATTGGATTTTAGCACTGTTTGGAGATAAAATTCAACTTACTGCACAAAATATAAGAAATCAACACTTTACTATGGCATGTTCTCTTTTGTTACTTGAAAAGGGCACTATAATTTGAAATTTCGTTCAAATGAGCCCTCATCAGATGTTCTACTACCATTACTCCGACATGACCATTTTTGGGGAAAAACAAATGAACACGCATCCACTATCAAATTTCTGGAACAAAAGTTGCAAGTTTTCTCTACCTCTGCAAAAGGATTCTTGAGAATGTTTAATATGATGATACAATTATCATCAAGATTCAGCCCCTTCTAGGGAGTGTCCCTGCTTTCTTATACTGAACAAATTTACTAAGGCTCATAGCTTTTTATGGCTAATTTCAAAGTTAATGAATTTTACATATTTGGAATTGTCATCAAACGATCATCCCTACTAAAATCTAAAAAAAATCATCCATTACTAAAAACTCATGTTGATTTTTACCCAGAGCGTGTTACCACGACCTATTTGATCACTTTAAGTATTGGAACCATTATTTGCGTTGACGCATTCCATTTTAATTAGTTTTTAAGTCTTTTTTGTTTTCTTGCTTCCTATTTTTTTTGCTTGACGTACGAAGTAAATTTGTCTATCTTAAAGAATGTGATGGTCTTTAGAAGAAAACATTATATAACCTTAAAATAAAAAAAATTAAGGACTCTAATTTAGTTTTAAAAATGCTACCTCTTAGAAAAACTGCTCATAAAATTGATTTATTTGCTTATTGATTTATATGCTTATAAAAATGAAATTTGTTAACAAAAAAACTTTTTGAATATCTCAAAACTAGAAATAAATTCAAAAGTTTCATTTCTAGCTTCTTGTTTTGGTTGTAAATTAGCTACTTTTATACGTGGAGTTCGTTTTTGTAATTCCCATGAAGTTAAATCGTGGCTTGGAGTAAGTTATAGCAATAAATGCTTGGGAGCAAAGATATATGGTGCTTTACTTTTGAAAAAAGAAAGAAGTGGGGCAGAACGGAAAATCTTTTCTAAGTCATCTCCGCATGTCTTCTCTCTGTGTCAAGGAGGCACACTCGTGCCTCTTTAAAGAGGCGAACCACGACAATGTTAAGCGATATTCGGTTCCAGTGGTCGCGGAGGGATGGGGAGGGATGTGTTTCGTAGCCCGAGCTCCAACTAAGAAACCTGCCAAATTTCATCCCCCTCCGACTTTTCCTTCATGGGGAAAATCTGGCCGAAAGTTTCGACCCCCCAACACCACCCCCCCCTTTAACGTTGTCCGATCGGGCTGAAATTCACAAGTTAAGGTCCCCTAGGACCCAGGAGCTTATCCGCGAAATTTCAGCTTGATCCGATAACTCCTTCCCTGTTTTCCAGAAACCACGCATAGCCACTTAATGTTCATGTTCTCCTTTTGTTTGTTTTTTCGCCACGCCTACAGGTCACAGCCGACATCGGATCTGGGTGTACGAAGACTCATTCGACGCGGAATTCTACGAGTAATTTTGCTTGAAAGTTTCGTCGGAAAATCTTAACCCCCGATTTTCTAGCTTAGAAAAACCCCATTTCCCCATAAGAGCACATGTTAAGTTTTTTGTTGTTAAAAGCTACGAATTTCAACATTCAAGTACATCAAAATGATCAGCTCGACATGGTGAGACTGACTAAAAGCTTCAAAAAATTCTGTCTTAACCTGTAAAATTTTGATTTGAGAAAAATGACAGAAACCCTTTTTTTCTGCCACGCTTACAGGTCACAGCCAACATCGGATCTGGGTGTACGAAGACTCATTCTTCGTACACCCAGGTACACTCATTCTTCGTACTAATTCCGTACAGGAATTAGTAGAGGCAGTTGGGGGGCTGCCGCCCCCCAAACTCCCCGCTTTTAAAGACTCTTTTGTACAGGTTTTTTGTTTTGTTAATTAAAAGAGGGCCTTTCCGAAGCCAAGAGCGGGGGGTTAGGGGGGCGGCAGCCCCCCACAACAAAAAAACCTGTACAAAAGTGTCTTTAAAAGCGGGGGGTTTGGGGGGTGGCAGCCCCCCAACTACCTTTCCTAACTCCTGTACGTTTTAAGGTTCGACTTTGGGACGCAGCCTCTTTAACTGTTTAAGAAAACGAAGTTTTTTCATATTATTTCAATAAGGGAGAGGGTACTATAGGCTGCCTGTAGCGATCTAATGAAACGATATACTGAAACATCTCTGCTATAGCGATGAATGAAACTCAGTATTTCTACCTACTAGAATTCTATTGAACATATAAGACAAAAACATATAAATAACGGGTAAATTCTATAAATGAGAGAATGACAAAGTACATTGTTTGAATTGTAACTGCCTGAATATTTTGGTTTCACGTTCTGGAAGAAAGAAACCAAAAATCAGAGTAAAAGACTAGAACATATAAAGTGATCGTTTTCTTAGTTAAAAAAGTGCTGTACCAAAAAATAAACATCAAAATATTTTTATTAAACACAAAAACGGGTTGTTTAGGCTATCAATAATTGTTTTTATCATAATATATTTTTGCTAGTTACAATTATTTATTCAAGAGTATTTTGTTGCAGTACTTATTTATAATTATATTTATGTAAATATATTTCTAGTTTATTTCCCATTCAATCAAAATTAAAACTTTGGAACTTTCATTACAGCTGATGGAAAAGGTATTGAAAAATGGATGAAAAAATAATACTTATAGACTTATCCCTGTCGGCTTGAAACTTTCAGGGCATGTACCCTTGTCCAAAGAGACATCAGACCAAAATAATTTTTTTTTCAAAGAAGGATAAATGCCAGAAACACGTTGTCACTTCCGACGACTTGATGCTTATAGAGGATGTGCCGTGAGTCCGAGGAACTCCAACGCACAAAACATTCTCTTAAAAAGTGTAACCGCACAGAAAATCGTTTATTGTCCGATCAACCTGAAACTTACAGGGTGCGTACTCTGGGCCCTAAAGGAACTAAAAATATATAAGAGCTTTTGGTTATGAAAATTAAACTCCATGAAATTGGCCAGGAAGCACAAGATAGGTGCTTAGAACCTCTGCCATACATTCTCAGGCATGTTAAACTTTATGGTAATAATCTTATCAGGCCCCTCTTCATTTCTGGAGATGCTCGCCTTTCTCCCATTTTGCTATATGTGCAGTTCTTATGCAATAAAATCTTGATTGGTGCCTTTAAACTTAATGACCTTCACAAATTGGGATTCAGAATTTAAAAAAAAAATAGTTTTCTTTTTTTTCTTTTTTCAAATCCTCTTCCTTCAGTATCTTAGTTTCGACTAACATAGGTTAGTGTTCAACAAAACGAAAAATTTTGTTCTTGAACGTGAAAACTGATTGTCAAGCTATTATGGGATTTGTAAGCGTGCTATCGAAATAAAGGATATCCAAGTATTAAGGCTGGGTAGGACGCAATTCAGCCACAGCGATTCAAAAGGCGTTATTTGGTGAAACAAATGTTGCACAAGAATGAAAAAGCTTTAACAAGTTTAAAATAAAGTTCACATGCAGACCAATGGTCTGCATAGTTGAAGTACTTAACGCCTGATTATCTATGTGGCCGGGTGGGCTATGTGTGGCTGGGGCTGAATAAAAGAACTTGAAGTCCTAAATGTGAATTTGCTGCTACATGTGAATTAGGTTGTATCCAAATGGTGCGCTATTCGCGCAAGTGGTCTATTTGACGAATCTAAGCTTAGTAGAGATGAAGAATAATTATGCTTTATTCGTAGTCCTTAAGTCAAAGGGTAGTGCACGTCTCTGTGATAAATATCAGGAATTGAACAGGATATCGAACCATCACTGCTACTCAGAGCCTCCTAGGGATGAAATACTCCATAAGATAGGAAGCAAAAAGTACTTCAACAAGCTAGAATTAACCCACGAGAACCGGATAATTAAAATGCATCCCAATAGCAGACAAGGTTTCGTGATGCCAAATGGCATACATAAATTTCTATCTATACCGTTTGGAATCCAAGGAGAAAGTGGATGAGTGCCGGAGCTGATAGGTATTTTCCCAGAGGTTTTAAGTTTCCTAGATTCTCCGTGAACGCCGTCTCCAGTGATACTTCTGAAGAGACTAGTTTCATATTCAGATGAACTTTACGAGATGGCAATCAGCAGGGATGGCAATTGGGGAGGGGAGAGTTAGCGATAATACCCCACCCTAAACGTCTTTACCCCCCCCCCCCTTAGATAAAGATTTTGTTTGTACTTTTATAGGAAAAAATTGGAAAATAACAAAATTGCCTTCCTCAGGAATTTAGAAATAGATTTTCCTTCCCTCCTACATTTTCATGAATTCCCATACCTGGCAGTCGAAATTCCTAACTGAAAAATTTAATTAAGTGCAGTTGTGTTAATTCGGAGTTGGGAATTTCGAGACACATTGTAGGGATTTGAGCATTCAAAAAGGCACACAAATTTCAAATGAGCCTTGAATTACCAATAATTATTCTATAATTGAATATGATACTTAAGACGAAACTCAAAGTGGCTATCTTTTTGTGTGACTTGTGGCTAAAGTACCATTTCCCCTTTAAGGTGTTGAGACTTGATAAAAACCCTGTGCCCCCCGGCATCCCCATTGTAGTTGTGTCCCTGTGTCCCGGTCGTCATTATTCCCTGTGTCCCGGTCGTCATTTGTGTCCCGGTGTCCCAGTCTGTAATTTCTCTTTGAGTGTCCCGGTCGTCATTTATATTCCCTGTGTCCCGGTTTCCCGGTCGTCATTTGTGTCCCGGTCTGTAATTTCGTCAGTCGACAAACATGACGTCAGTCGTCAAACAAGTCATGATGATATACAGCTTAATCCTTATAATGACGTCAGTCGACAAACATGACATCAGTTGACACACACACAAACAAACAACTTATTTATATATATATAGATTAATCATGTCTCAAAAATCTTTTTACCATGAAATCAAGATCCCTCATTATTTTTAAATCCTTTCAAGTCTTTAAACCTAACTTACAATATTGGTATCTCCAAAGATTTGTAAAGCAATCAGTTTTTGTGCAAAGATCACAAAGGGATCAGAGACAACGGTATAGCGCTACCTCTAATAAATAAATAATTTAAATTTGTTATCCATAAAAATCAGAGACCACTATGTAGAGTACAAAAATTTGAAGAAAAAAGCATCTAATAATTTACTATTTAACTAAATAATTTACTATTGCGATGCGATCGCAGTAAACGAAGCAAAAATTTAAAATATCTGAAGTTTGCCACTCGTGGGGTACAATAATGCTTTTTCTGGAACAAACAGATAGTGACGAAAAGGAAGAGAATAACTGGAGAACTTGAACTGTGGTACAAACTATGTAGAACATTTTGATTAAATATACCTTTGTTTGGTGAAAATTTTCCATAGGCTACCCTTAGATTCTTAACCGCTCCATTTATCAGGAATGAATGTGCAGTTTGATCCAGCTTGCTGGAAAGTATTCATTTAATTTGGTCTTTTGCAATATTTTAAATGTCAATTTTTTTAAATATTATTGTTGTTCTATCTTAAACTTGTTGCAGTAACGCCTTCTTCATCTATCAATGAGGGCCTGAACACTTTGTTTAACGTATTAGATAAATATATAATTAGAAGACATGGGGCTTCGGGCTTCCACTTGTCTTTAAATTGCGACATTGTTCCAACCATTTTCATTATTTCTTACATTTTTAGCGTAATTTGCTTATTTTTAGACTTCTGATCTTACATTCCCCCCACCCCAACTCACCTCACAAATATCAATATTCACAGTCATACGCCCATGCCTGATCTGGCAAAAAATTGAAATTGCTGCATCCTAAAGATTCTATAAATAAACATTGTTGGCTCTATGTAGCCAACAAAATTTTTGAAAGTTCTCCACGTTGATATCCCCTAGCAAAAAATTTACCCTACTCCCCCCCCTTCAAAAAATGTACGCATACTTTATAATAATAATTATTATACTTAAACAATGGACACATTTTACAACTTAAATCCTTTCTCTGGGGGCTGATGTTATCTCCAAAGGCATTGTTACTGGATGTTTCAACTGTGCTGAACAATATGACTATCTCGAAATTTTGATCAAACGCCTTTCACAAAACAGGGGGCCTGGGGGGCTAGATACCCTCCAGTATTTTTAGTCAATTAAAAAGGGCACTAGAACTTTTAATTTCTCTTTGAATGAGCTCTCTCCTAATATTCTAGGACCACTAATTCGATCCAATCACTCCGGGGAAATAACAAATAAACACGCATCTGTGATCTATCTTTTGGCCAAAAATACAAATTGCACATTTTGAAGACGAGAGCTTGAAATCTATACAGTAGGGTTCTCTGATGCTCTGAGCCTAACGTTTGATTTTCTTCAATACTGGACATTTAGGGGCATTTTCTCCCTTTTTCGAAGATTAGGTAAATTTTTTCAGGGTCGTAGACTTTGATGGATAGAACGTAGCTAATGAATCACACATAATCATATAGATTTTTTTGATACGTCTATTGAAATCAAAATTCAGTTTTTTAGCGTTTTGGTTGCCATTGAGCCGCGTCTCTCCTTACCTACAGTTTGTTACCACGAACTGTTTGGCAAATGGAATTTGTCAATAAGATATTCAGCTAAACATAAAGAGGATTTGTCTGATTTTTCTTAAAAACTTAATCTTAATTTGGGCATCTCCCCTGCATTGCACTCCCGACCGAAAGTTTTGAATCAGGAGATCGTTACCTGCGCAACGCAGACCGTTGGTCAGCATGTGAAAAAGTTTCTTGTGGTCAACTTGGTGTGCTATTAAAGCAAATATATTTTGTTCTAACAGTTCGTGATAACGAACTGTAAGTAAGGAGCGAAGCGACGAAATGGTAACTGAAATTCTAAAAGACGGAATTTTGACATCAATAGATATATTATAAGAATTGGCTTTATATGCTACTTCCAAATATATAAGACTAATTGAATTTAATTTTTCCCATCAAAGCCTGCAAGCCAAAGAAAATTTACCTTATTTTCGAAAAAAAGGGGGAACATCTCATAGAATCAAGGAATTTTAATGCAAATCATACCATCAAATTTAGGGTATCAGAGAACCCTAATATAGGGATTTTAAGCTCCCATCGTTGAAAATGTGAAATCTTACATTTTTTTTGCCAAAAGAAAGGCAACGGCTGCGTGTTTTTTTCCTCCTAGGGAGGATCATATCGAACCATTGGTCCTACAATATCGGAAAAAGGCTCATTCAAACGGAAATTAAAAGTTCTAGTGCCTTTTTTTTAGCGACAAAAAGGATTAAAGACCAGATAGTCCCCTTTCCACACTACTTTTTTCGTCTAAGTCGTTCAAAAAGTATTTTGACACAGCCATATTGTTTAATATAGTTGAAAGGTCTATTTGTTAAGATTTTGAAGATAAAATGATACCCTACATGCCCTGGGAAAAGGTCTTTATGCTATGAAATGTGCCTCTTGTTTAGGCATGATATTTGTTATTGGGAAGTATGCATACATTTTTCGGACTTGGGAGAGGGGGAATTTTCTTCTGGGTAAGTTTTCCATGGGGAGAGTTGTCACGAGAGGGGTTATCTAATGGTGAAAGTGTCAGGGGAAACCTTACGCTTAGGGATTTCGTCTTAATTCGCTTAAGAAAATATTTTTATTCTTCTTATTTTCTCTTTGTCGATTCGATTTTACATATGGATATGTTAATTGTAATTATCCGAGGTAAATGTTCACCGGAAGTGGATTATATAGAGGATCTTTCCAGGGAGGAGGAGCCGGATTTCCCGCCATTATTCAAAAAACGGTATGAAATTAAGTTACCTTGCGCAGGCGCAGTGGATGAGTCTGGGTAACACAAGTTTTTTTTCACCGAATGTAAGGTTCAACATTAAAACTTAAAACGAGCAGAAGTTATTAAATTTATGAGGTGGATTGCCCCCTCCTCAATACCTCGCTCTTTACACTAAAGTTTGACTTTTTGGCCCAATTCTTCAAGAAAGAATCCTGAAACTCAAGGATGGGTTAGGTAGAAAAATAAGCAGCTTTACTAAAAGTACTGAAAAACTTGACCGTGCAGAGCGAGGCACTGAGGTGGTGGCAACCCTCCTCACATACTTAATTATTTCCGTTCGTTTTAAGCTCTAATGTTGCTCCTGACTTCCAGTGGAAAAATGTTGTTTTTCTCCTGTAGTCTTATAAACAAAACTGCAAGAACCTGAGCCACAGATAGCTGTTAGTTTTGGCGACTTTAACTAATAAAATTAGTTCGTTGCCGTAAAGTTAACAATTCTTGTCTCCAGGGAGCGTTTTGAAAAAGGTTACTAAAGAAGGAAATGAATGAATTATTAAAATTTATATCTTCATTTCAAAACTAAAACAAGATGATTCCCTTCTTCCCAGAATAAAATGAAAGTGTTTGTGAAGTCGTTAAATAACATCTATCTTAAGGTAAATAATAGGCAAAACAACCCTTCTTTCTGATTTATTAGGGAAATTTGTTGCATTCAATGAGTTTTGTGGGTAACAACGTATCTAGTGGTATTTATACTATAAGCGATATATACTATAAGCCATCTAAAGTGACTGGAGTTATCCTATATAAGCTCTTGAAATATTCTTCACTTTATTTTCTACTAAAGTCTCAATTTGTATTTTTTTTTATTGTAAAACGAACACTATTTTCTACAAGGAGAATGCCACTGTGGCCAAGCATGCTGTTATACAGTAAAGAATAAAGCTGGGTTGCTGTTTTCAAATTTCCTTAATGACAGTTCTAGTTCAAAGCTGTAAAATAATACAACATCTTACTGTTGATCCATTTCCCTTCTTTGATCAACCGTTCTTTGAGCTGTGTGTCTCTAAATAACAAACAGAAATTTCCTTGGGAATCCATATATATTTACTAGCTGGGTCCCGGCGGCTTCGCCGCCGTGCCTAGGCATGGCAAGCGGCAGGCTTCTATATATGGATCCTCATTGTCCCTTGTGTTCTAACCAAAGACAGTGCTGGGTCCTGGCAGCTTTGCCACCGGTCCCCGCGGGCCCCAGCATGGCACGCTGCAGGCTTCTATATATGGATTCTCATTGTCCCTTGTTTTCTGGGTCCCAGCAACGCTATGTCATATTTGGATCGAACTGATGACGTAAATTGGTTTGGTTTTCTGTTTTAAGGTTTCCGAATTGCTTCAATCCATTGTCAAAATATATAGAAATATTTGTGCAATCACCAGTTTTGAGCTCAATTTTTTGAGCTCGTGTAACGGTAATAACGGTAATGTAACAGACGGACACTAAATCTATATATATAAAAATAAGTTGTCTGTGTGTTATGTCTGTTACACTTTGTCTGTTACGCCAGATTATATCTTCTACTAGCTGTTGGGGTGGCCCTTCGCGCCACCCCAACACCTAGTTGATGGGGACGCTTCGCGCCCCACCCCCCCAAGCCCTCCCCCACGCGTAAGTCGTTACGCGCCATATTAGTTACGCAAAATTGTAGTTGTGTCCCTGTGTCCCACCTGTGAATATATATATATATATATATATATATATATATATATATATATATATATATATATATATATATATTTTAACTACGTAAAACATGCAAATATACAACATTCTTTGCTGTCCCATTGTCTGTCCATATAAATAGATTGTCAGGCTTACCAACTCTTGAACATGCAACATAATAATTGTCCATGGGAAAACAATCCGTATTCAGATCTATACCGCATTTTTCTAACGATTGCCCTTGAGCTTTGTTGATGGTGATTGCTAATCGAACATTCCCGGTGTCCCCGTCGTCATTTATATATCCCCCTGTTCCCCCGGCGTCCCCGTTGTAGTTGTGTCCCTGTGTCCTGGTCGTCATTTATATTCCCTGTGTCCCGGTCGTCATTTGTGTCCCGGTATCTCAGTCTGTAATCTCTCTCTGAGTGTCCCGGTTGTCATTTATATTCCCTCAGTCCCGGTGTCCCGGTCGTCATTTGTGTCCCGGTGTCCCGGTCTGTAATTTCTCTTTGAGTGTCGGGGGGCACAGGGGGATATAAATGACGACCGGGACACCGGGACACAAGGAATATAAATGACGCCCGGGACACTCAAAGAGAAATCACAGACTGGAACACCGGGACACAAATGACGACCGGGACACAGGGAATATAAATGACGACCGGGACACAGGGACATAACTACAAAGGGGACGCCGGGGTGCACAGGGGGATACATAAATGACGATGGCGACTCAGGGAATGGTCGATTAGCAATCACCATCAACAAAGCTCAAGGGCAATCATTAGAATCATGAGGTATAGATCTGAATACGGATTGTTTTTCCATGGACCATTATATGTTGCATGTTCAAGAGTCGGTAAACCTGACAATCTATTTATATGCACAGACAATGGGACAGCAAAGAATGTTGTATATTCGCAAGTTTTACGTAGTTAAAAACATATATATATATATATATATATATATATATATATATATATATATATATATATATATATATATATCTATCTATATTCACAGGTGGGACATAGGGACACAACTACAATGGCGCGTAACTAATATGGCGCGTAACGACTTACGCGCGCGGGGGGGCTTGGGGGGGCGCGAAGCGCCCCCACCAACTAGGTGTTGGGGTGGCGCGAATATATATATGTTTTCAACTACGTAAAACTTACGAATATACGACATTCTTTGCTGTCCCATTGTCTGTGCATATAAATAGATTGTCAGGTTTACCGACTCTAACACCTAGTTGGTGGGGGCGCTTCGTGCCCCCCCCCCAAGCCCCCCGCGCGCGTAAGTCGTTACGCACCATTGTAGTTGTGTCCCTATGTCCTACCTGTGAATATATATATATATATATATATATATATATATATATATATATATATATATATATATATATATATATATATATATATATATATATATATATATATATATATATATATATATATATATATATATATATATATATATATATATATATAAGTTGTTT
Source organism: Artemia franciscana (assembly GCF_032884065.1). Lineage (NCBI taxonomy): Eukaryota > Metazoa > Arthropoda > Branchiopoda > Anostraca > Artemiidae > Artemia > Artemia franciscana. The sequence goes on along the minus strand of NC_088872.1, from coordinate 40,957,335 downwards.
TGTGTCTGTCTGTCTGTCCGCATATGACGTCTGAATTATTTCATCAGGGCACCGGGACACAAATGACGACCGGGACACATGGAATATAAATGACGACCGGGAACCTCAAAGAGAAATTACAGACTGGGACACCGGGACACAAATGACGACCGGGACACCCCCGGTTTTTTTAGTTTTTTTTCTATTTAGTTTTTTTGTAGTTTTTACCTTTTTTTAGTTTTTTTATACTTATGTCCTGGTCGTCATTTATACTCCCCGTGTCCCGGTCGTCATTTGTGTCCCGGTGCTTTGTTGATGATGATTGCTAATCGAACATTCCTTTTGTCCCGGTCGCTTTCTCTTTGAGTGTCGTCATTTATATTCCCTATGTGCCGGTGTCCCGGTCATCATTTGTGTCCCGATGTCCCGGTCTGTAATTTCGTCAGTTGAAAACATGACGTCAGTCAACACACAAGCATGACGTCACCCAACAGACAGACCCACACATCCACATACAACTTATTTATATCTATCTATATAAAAATAAGTTGTTTGTGGGTTATGTCTGTCTGTCTGTCTGTCTGTCTGTCCGCATATGACGTCTGAAATATTTCATAATATACCAATTCAAAAACGAAAGTATACAAGCTGATGTAGCTGAGTTGGTAACGCGGTATGTTCCAGGTTCTAGGTTCCAGGTTCAAACCTTACAAAAACTACAAAAAAAACAAAAAAAAACAAAAAAATGAAAAAGCTAAAAAAAGTAAAAAAAAGGTAAAAAACTAAAACCCAAAAAAGAAAAAAAACTAAAAACTAATAAAAATAACTAAAAAAAAGGTAAAAACTACAAAACAAACCAAAAACTAAAAAAATAAAAAAGGTAAAAAACTAAAAAAAACTAAAAACTAAAAAAGGAAAAAACTGAAAAATAAAGGAGAAAAAGAAAACTAAAAAAATAAGAATAAAAATAAAAAACTAAAAAAGGGTAAAAACTACAAAAAAAACTAAAAAGAAAAAAGAAAACAAACTAAAAAAGCAAAAAAAGGTAAAAACCAAAAAAAAGGCACAGGGGGATATATAAATGACGACGGGGACACAGAGAAGGTCCGAGGTTCTAGGTCCGAGAGGTTCCAGGTTCGAATGTTGGCTTTAGCATTAATACAAAAGAAGAAAAAAAACTAAAAAAGAAAAAAAACTAAAAAAAAGGTAAAAAGACAAAAAAATAAAAGCTAATAAAAAACAAAAAATGAAAAAGAAAAAAACTAAAAAAAGGAAAAAAACTAACAATTAAAGGAGAAAAAGAAAACTAAGAAATAAAAATAAAAAAACTAAAAAAGGGAAAAACTACAAAAAAAAACTAAAAAGAAAAAAGAAAAAAAAGACGACCGGGACATTCAAAGAGAAATTACAGACTGGGACACCGGGATACAAATGACGACTGGGACATGTGTGTCGACTGATGTCATGTTTGTGTGTCGACTGACGTCATGTTTGTGTGTTGACTGACGTCATGTTTGTCGACTATAAATGACGACTGGGACACAGGGACACAACTACAACGAAAACAGGCTTGCGGCTAAAGAACGCAAAATCGCGCAGTTAGATGAAAATCAACCTGGAAAACATATCAAAACTGAAAATGATAGCGATGATGATTTGCTTTGGAATTTTGACTTGGATAAGGTCATCAATGCCTACCAGATTTAAGTTAAAAAACAAAGGTTCGGCGATATGTACTTCATAGTGACGCTGAAAAATAAAGAAGAAAAAAAACTGAAAAAATGTAAAAAACTAAAAAAACTAAAAAGATAAAACACTCAAAGATAAATTACAGACCGGGACACAAATGACAACCGACACAGAGGGAATATAAATGACGACCAGGAACCTCAAAGAAAAATTACAGACTGGGACACCCGGACACAAATAACGACCGGGAATATAAATGACGACCGGGACGCAGGGACACAACTACAATGGGGACGCCGGGGGCACAGGCGGGATATATAATTGGCGACTGAGACACAGGGATTGTTTGAATAGAAATTACAGACCGGGACACCGGGACACAAATGACGACCGGGACACTGTGACACAGGGAATATAAATGACGACCGCACTCAAAGGGAAAATACAAACTGAGACACCAGGACACAAATGACGACCGGGACACAGGGAATATAAATGCTATTTATATGCACAGACAATGGGACAGCGAAGAATGTTGTATATTCGCATGTTTTACGTAGTTAAAAATATATATTTATATCTATCTCTATTCACAGGTGGGACACAGGGACACAGCTACAATGGCGCGTAACTAATATGGCGCGTAACGACTTACGCGTGCGGGGGGGGGGGGCTTGGGGGGGCGCGAAGCGCCCCAGAAATTCTGAATTGAATGCACGTTGCGAAATTTCTCCCAACGTTGAAAAGACAATCGTTTCCCAATTGCAACATCTTTTCCACGAAAATAATAATTTAGTGCGTCTGTTCAAAACAGCCATCGATTTGATGCCTACTGATCCGCATAAAATTGTTATTTCCGCTGACAAAACGCCTCCTGGCCAACATGTGCGTAGATACAATGCTCCAACTATCGACGAAGTGGCAATCGTTATGGTCGGTGATCAGTTTTTACCTCGAGATATTATTCTTCATAAGCGAAACGCTCAGTTGTTAAGAATTGCTGAAACTCATCGATGCTACGACGCCCTACAATATCCTATCATTTTTTGGGATGGAGCCGACGGCTATCACTTTAATATTAAATTGATGAATCCAGCCACTAACAAAGAAATGAATAAGAAATGCAGTGCAATGCATTATTATTCCTATAGACTAATGATTTGGCAGGATGAAGAAAATTATATTTTAAAATGCCGTGAATTGTTTCACCAATTTGTCGTTGATATTTATGCTAAAATTGAATCAGAACGTTTGCTATATATCCGCCTGAATCAGACCAAGCTCCGCTCTAAACAATACATTTATTTGCGAGATGCAGTTATAAATGACGGTAATACCACAAACGTTGGAAGATTAACAATTTTACCTTCGTCATATGCTGGCAGTCCCCGTCATATGCATGAATATGCTCAAGATGTTATTGCGTATGTTTGTCTCTATGGTCGTTCAGATTTATTTATTACATTTACATGTAATCAATCTTGGGACGAGATACTGCAGCTTTTACTTCAAGGACAATCGGCGGTTCATAGGCAGAACATTACGGCCCGTGTCTTCCGGCAAAAGTTGAAATCACTGATAAACTACATAGTAAAACTTGAAGTGTTTGGGTCAGTGCGATGCTGGATGTACTCAGTGGAATGGCAAAAACGAGGTTTGCCACACGCACATATACTAATCTGGCTACATAAAAAAATTACTTCGAACGAAATTGATGATGTGATTTCCGCTGAAATACCTGATAAAAATGTCGATAAGGGGTTACATGATATTATTGTAAAAAATATGATACATGGACCTTGCGGTGCACTGAACGAAAATTCACCATGCATGGCCAAAGGAAGGTGCACAAAGCAATATCCTCGACTTTTAGTATCAAACACAATTACTGGCAATGATGGTTACCCACAATATAGAAGAAGATCTACTGAAGATGGCGGTAAAACAGCAATAATCAAGAAGCGTAACGGTACCACCATCGAAGTAGATAACCAGTGGGTTGTTCCATATTCCCCATTATTATCAAAAACATTTAATGCACACATAAACGTTGAATACTGTAACTCCGTAAAGGCAATCAAATACATATGTAAATACGTCAACAAAGGCAGTGACATGGCAGTTTTTGGCTTGCAGCCCGAAATCAAAGATTTCGACGAAATCGTACAATATCAGGCTGGAAGATAAATAAGCAGTAATGAAGCTGTTTGGCGAATTCTTTCATTTCCGATACATGAACGTAGTCCAGCTGTTGTTCACTTAGCGGTACATTTACAGAATGGTCAACGTGTTTATTTCACGGAAACCAACGTGCAACAAAGAGTCCTGAATCCACCGGATACAACATTAACAGCTTTTTTTTCGCTTTGCAAAAATGATTCTTTTGCAAAAAAACTGCTGTATACTGAAGTGCCTTCGTATTACACGTGGAATACTAAAAATAAAGTATTTGAACGTCGAATACAGGGTAAGTCAGTCGACGGCCAACCTACCATCTTCAAAGATACCACGATAGGAAGACTCTACACAGTTCACCCCAATCAACATGAATGCTTCTTTCTACGCCTACTTTTGGTGAATGTACCCGGTCCGACATCCTTTGAGTATTTGAGAACTGTAAACGGTACTATACATGACACTTACCGTAGTGCATGCCAAGCTCTGAATTTCTTGGAGAATCACCAACACTGGGATAACTGCATCAATGATGCGTGTGAAACGTCAACCCCAAGTCAAATTCGTGCATTGTTTGGCATCATTTTAACACCTTGCTCTCAATCAGCTCCTACAGAGTTATGGGAAAAATATAAGTCAAAAATGTCCGAAGATATACTCCACCGAAAACAGTTAGAGACGTCAGATATGACTTTCGATTTTACATCAGAAATTTATAACTACACTTTAGTTATTATAGAAGATTTGTGCGTACGTATGGCAAACAAACCTCTTCAGGATTTGGGAATGCCTTCACCTAACCGTTTCACTGCTGTTTCGACATGTGTAGAATTGGATCGTGAACAAAGTTACAGTACGAGTGATTTATTGTCGTATGTACAAAATAACATTTCCAAGTTAACGTCGGAACAAAAAGACCTTTATGATACGATAATGCATTGTGTCGATAACAACGTTGGAGAAATTTTCTTTTTGGATGCGCCAGGAGGTACTGGTAAAACATTTGTGATAAAACTGATTCTGGCATCAATTCGATCAAAAAATGATATAGCGTTGGCAATTGCGTCGTCTGGAATAGCCGCAACATTGCTGCCTGGTGGAAGAACTGCTCATTCCGCTTTGAAATTGCCTCTGAATTTGCATTCTACAGAAACTCCCATGTGCAATATTTCCAAATCATCTGGGATGGGTAAAGTATTGCAGCAATGCAAACTTATTATTTGGGATGAGTGCACAATGGCATACAAAAAATCGCTTGAGGCTCTGGATCAATGCTTGAAAGATTTGAGAGGGAAGTCGAAACCCTTTGGCAGCACATTAATATTGCTTGCGGGAGATTTCAGGCAAACATTACCTATAATACCTAGATCAACTCCTGCAGACGAAATGAATGCTTGCCTGAAAAATTCTAATTTATGGGCACACGTAAAAATATTAAAATTAACTACAAATATGCGTGTCCGATTGCAAAACGATGACTCTGGTCAAACATTTTCAGATCAATTGCTGGCAATTGGAAACGGAAAGCTCCCAGTAGACTCAATTTCAGGACGTATTCAACTACCTGCTGATTTCTGTAATTTAGTGACGTCCAAAAATGAATTGATTGAAAAAGTATTTCCGAACATTCTAAAAAATTATAAAAATAATAAATGGCTAAGTGAAAGAGCGATTCTCGCACCCAAAAATATAGACGTCCACGAAATCAACAATATTGTTTTGACCAAGATTCGAGACCAGGCAGTCCTTTACAAGTCAGTCGACACAGTTTTGGAACCAAATGAAGCGGTTAATTATCCATCTGAATTTTTAAATTCCATAGATCTTTCAGGGTTTCCACCACACGTGCTACAACTAAAAATAGGCGTACCAATAATACTTTTAAGAAATATAAACCCACCAAAGCTTTGCAATGGCACTCGACTTGCCGTAAAAAAAACAATGGAAAACCTAATAGAGGCCACAATCTTGACAGGGCCTTTTGAGGGTGAGGCTGTTCTTATTCCTCGCATTCCCATGATTCCAACGGATCTGCCTTTTCAATTTAAAAGATTGCAATTCCCAATTCGATTAGCATTTGCAATCACCATTAACAAAGCTCAAGGTCAATCATTAGAAAAATGTGGTATAGATCTTAATACTGATTGTTTTTCCCATGGACAATTGTACGTTGCATGTTCGAGGGTCGGTAAACCTGACAATCTATTTATATGCAGCGACAATTGGACAGCGAAGAATGTTGTATATTCGCAAGTTTTACGCAGTTAATTTGTATTGCATCTATCTATCTATCTATCTATATAAAAACGAGTTGTGTGTATGCATGTTTGTTTGTTTGTAAAAAGAGCGTTTGCATATGACGTCATTATTAGTACATACGGCTTTGTATATGCACAGACAATGGGAAAGCCAAGAATGTTGTATATTCGCAATTTTTACGTAGTTTGAAACACATATATAAATCTATCTATATTCACAGGTGGGACACAGGGACACAACTACAATGGCGCGTAACTAATATGGCGCGTAACGACTTACGCACGCGGGGGGGCTTGGGGGGGGCGCGAAGCGCCCCACCAACTAGGTGTTGGGGCGGCGCGAAGCGCCACCCCAACAGCTAGTATATATATAAAAATGTAGTGTCTGTCCGGCCGTCTGTTACACTATCTTAACCGTTACACCGTTACAGGTTATTACCGTTATAAAAGAAAAAAGAAAAAAAACTAAAAAAAGGTACAAAACTAAAAAGAAAAAAAAACAAAAAAACTGGAAAAGCTAAAAAAAAAAAAGTACAAAAAAGAAAAAAACTAAAAAAGAAAAAAAAAACTAAAAAGAAAAAAAAGGAAAAAACTAAAAAAGAAAAAAAACTAAAAAAAAAACTAAAAAAAACAAGAAAGGAGAAAAAACTAAAAAATGTAGAAGAAAAAGAAAACTAAAAAAAGAGAAAAGAAATAAAATAAACTTAAAAAGTAAAAATCTAATACAATCTGTATTAACACAACTGTTAATACAATCTGTATTAACAGTTACCCCAGTACATTTCTACAGAAAAATACTGATTGTTTGTCTGTTTGTTTGTCTGTTACACTATTTACAATCTATCTATCTATATATATAAAAATAAGTTGTAAGTTTGTGTGTTTGTCCATGTTTTTGTTTGTCACATATGTTTGTTTTTTTTGTCCACATATGACGTCATTATAAGTACATAAGGCTTTGCATATGATGTCAAAGGCTTTGTATATGACGTTAAAGGCTTTTTATATGACGTCATTATAAGTATATAAGAAGGCGATTCAAAGAGACATTTTAATATAAATCCTACAATGGCCGAAGAAACAGCCAAGGAAGCTGCTCAAAGAGTTAATGCCAAAAGGCTTGCGGCTAATAGAGAAAGTAAGGAAAGAAAGCGTGCCTAGGAATCACAAGAACAGCGTGAAAACAGGCTTACGTCTCAAAGAGAAATTAACAAAAAAAATCGTGCCGAGGAATCACAAGAAGAACGTGAAAACAGGCTCGCGGCTCAAAGAGAAATTACCAAAAGAAAGGAAGCTGCTCAAAGAGTTAATTCAAAGAGAAATTTTAGTATAAATCCTACAATGGCAGAAGAAACAGCCGAGGAAGCTGCTCAAAGAGTTAATGCCAAAAGGCTTGCGGCTAATAGAGAAAGCAAGAAAAGAAAGCGTGCCGAGGAATCACAAGAACAGCGTAAAAACAGGCTTTTGTCTCAAAGAGAAATTATCAAAAGAAAGCGTGTCGAGGAAGCTGCTCAAAGAGTTAATTCAAAGAGAAATTTTAGTATAAATCCTACAATGGCAGAAGAAACAGCCGAGGAAGCTGCTCAAAGAGTTAATGTCAAAAGGCTTGCGGCTAATAGAGAAAGTAAGAAAAGAAAGTGTGCCGAGGAATCACAAGAACAGCGTGAAAACAGGCTTGCGTCTCAAAGAGAAATTACCAAAAAAAATCGTGCCGAGGAATCACAAGAACAACGTGAAAACAGGCTAGCGGCTAAAAGAGAAATTACCAAAAAAAATCGTGCCGAGGACAGGAAAGCGTGCCGAGGAATCACAAGAGCAACCTGAAAATTATCGCCTGGCATTCAGGTACAGCCCAGTTGATGATTATAGCTTGAGTAGATGTGTTCAAATTGAGACTATGTCTAAAATTTGTCCCTATTGTAAGGCCTTGAAATTTAATGATGAAACAATGGGAATGTGTTGCGCCGCAGGAAAAGTTAAACTTGCTCATCTGGATGCATCACCAGAGCCATTGCGCTGAAAAAACACCTACTGGCCAACATGTGCGTAGATACAATGCTCCAACTATCGACGAAGTGGCAATCATTATGGTCGGTGATCAGTTTTTACCTCGAGATATTATTGTTCATAAGCGGAACGCTCAGTTGGTAAGAATTGCTGAAACTCATCGATACTACGATGCCCTACAATGTCCTATCATTTTTGGGATGGAGCCAACGGCTATCACTTTAATAATAAATTGATAGATCCATCCACTAACAAACAAACGGATAAGAAATGCAGCGCAATGAATTATTATTCCTATAGACTAATGATTCGTCAGGATGAAGACAATTATATTTTAAAATGCCGTCAATTGTTTCACCAATACATCGTTGATATGTATGCAAAGATTGAATACTTTCAATCTTTGAAAGTATCCGCTCTGAACAATACATTCATTTGCGAGATACATTCACTTGCGGCTAAAAGAGAAGGTGCACTGAATGAAAAATCACCATGCATGGCCAAAGGAAGGTGCACAAAGCAATATCCTCGACTTTTAGTACCCAACACAATTACTGGGAATGATGGTTACGCACAATATAGAAGAAGTTATACTGAAGATGGCGGTAAAACAGCAATAATACAGAAGCATAACGGTACCACCATCGAAGTAGATAATCAGTGGGTTGTTCCATATTCACCCTTATTGTCAAAAACATTTAATGCACACATAAACGTTGAATACTGTAACTCCGTAAAGGCAATCAAATACATATGTAAATACGTCACCAAAGGCAGCGACATGGCAGTTTTTGACTTGCAGTCTGAAATCAGTGATATCGATGAAATCGTACAATATCAGGCTGGAAGATACATAAGCAGTAATGAAGCTGTTTGGCGAATTCTATCATTTCCGATACATAAACGAAGTCCAGCTGTTGTTCACTTAGCGGCACATTTACAAATTGGTCAACGTGTTTATTTTTCGGAATCCAGTGTGCAACAAAGAGCCCTGAATCCACCGGATACAACGTTAACTGCTTTCTTTTCGTTATGTCAAAATGATTCTTTTGCAAAAAAACTGAGGTATACTGAAGTGCCTTCGTATTACACGTGGAATGCTAAAAATAAAGTGTTTGAACGTCGAAAACAGGGTAAGTCAGTCGACGGCCAACCTACCATCTTCAAAGATACCACGATAGGAAGACTCTACACCATTCACCTTAATCAACATGAATGCTTCTTTCTCCGCTTGCTTTTGGTGAATGTACCCGGTCCGACGTCCTTTGAGTATTTGAGAACTGTAAACGGTACTATACATGACACTTACCGTAGTGCATGCCAAGCTCTGCATTTATTGGAGAATGACCAACACTGGGATAACTGCATCAGTGACGCGTGTGGAATGTCAACTCCAAGTCAAATTCGTGCATTGTTTGGAATCATACTAACAACTTGCTCTCCTTCAGCGCCTACGGAGTTATGGGAAAAATATAAATCGAAAATGGCCGAGGATATACTCCATCGAAAACGGTTAGAGACGTCAGATATGACTTTTGATTTTAAATCAGAAATTTATAACTACACTTTAGTTATTATTGAAGATTTGTGCGTATGTATGGCAAACAAACCTCTTCAGGATTTGGGAATGCCTTCACCTAATCGTACCGCTGCTGTTTCGACATGTGTAGAATTGGATCGTGAACAAAGTTACAACACGAATGATCTATTGTTGTATGTACAAAATAATACTTCTAAGTTAACGTCTAAAAAATGACACAGCGTTGGCAATTGCGTCGTCTGGAATAGCCGCAACGTTGCTGCCTGGTGGAAGAACTGCTTATTCCGCTTTGAAATTGCCTCTGAATTTGCATTCTACAGAAACTCCCACGTGCAATATTTCCAAATCATCTTGGATGGGTAAAGTATTGCAGCAATGCAAACTTCATTGAAAAGTATTTCAGGCAAACATTACCTATTATACCTAGATCAACCCCTGCAGACGAAATGAATGCTTGCCTGAAAAATTCTAATTTATTGGCACACGTAAAGACATTAAAATTAAATACAAATATGCGTGTCCAATAGCAAAACGATGTCTCTGGTACAACATTTTCAGATCAATTGCTGGCAATTGGAAACGGAAAGCTCCCAGTAGATTCAATTTCAGAACGTATACAACTGCCTGCTGAATTCTATAATTTAATGACATCCAAAAATGGATTGGCTGAAAAGGTATTTCCTTTGCCACCAAAAAGGGCACACCAGGAGGAAACACTAGAGAAAACGTAATAGAGGCAACAATCTTGACAGGGCCTCCTTAGGATGAGGCTTGGGAATGCAATCCTCGCATTCCCATGATTTTAATGGATCTGCTTTTTCAATTTGAAAGATTGCAATTCCCAATTCGATTAGCCTTTGAATCACCATTAACAAAGCTCAAGGAAGAGAGCTTAAGACACCGCATTAGAAAAATGCGGTGTAGATCTTAATACGGATTGTTTTTCCCATGGACAGTTAAATGTTGCATGATCAAGAGTCGGTAAACCGGACAATCTATTTATATGCACAGACAATGCAACAGCGAAGAATGTTGCATATCCAAAAGTTATACGCTGTTAAAAATTAGCACATATCCGTTGTATATACAAATGAGAATCCTTATATAGAAGCCTGCCGCGTGCCACTAGATGGGGCCAGGCGGCAAAGGCTATTTCTCAATTTTGATGCCGATTAAACTTGCATAATTCATATTTATAATGAACTATTCTGATCCTTTATAAAATATTTTACAATTTTCCGGTATTTTTCTAGCTTCATTTCTAAAAGATAGAATTGTTGAGAAAATAATATTAAACATTTTGCATTCTATATCATAATTGTAGAGATTTTGAACTGAGGATGCTTTTTGTATAAATTATTTCAATTCAGCCATTCTACAATAAAGTAACTCATATCTTGTAGTAACAGTTATATACATCGGACATATGATCGAAAGTTTTCCTTACTTTTTTCTTTTTTATTTTATGTTATGTTTATGCAACACCTATGCCATGACATTGTTATACACTGAAGGTGCTGACGTTATTGTGATTATAATATAGCGTTTTACTTTTTACGTCATCAATGGTTCCAACCTATGGTTATGACGTAGTTCATCATCTTCTTTAGAAAATGCAGTTTTTCCTAAAAAACAGATTTTATTTTAAATATTTTTTTTTAATTACAAAAGGCACTAGTTGTAAGCGATTTTCTTTAAAATGAGCCAATAAACAGCTCTCTATGATGTTACAGTACCCAGCTAGCTGCGGAGGAAAAAACGAAGAAAACAGAAGCGCTCGATGCAGAATATCGTAGTTGCAGCCACTTTCCTTGCTTTTCAAGCCAGTGGATTTTCCTTCTTGCTCAAGCAAAGGGCTTGCTCCTAGCTAAAGCTTTCGGTCAAGCTTATTCTAATGATTTAATTTTTGTTTCGGTTATACACCATTTTAGGGTGTTCTATCTTTTTTGTTACTGTGGGACATGTTAGTCTCTTACCAGGTTACTGCAACCACGATTGCAGCTACCGCTGCAACTACGATAAATTAAAAAGTCTGCCAAACCTTTTGCAGTACAAGGATTGCTTGTTAATAAGTATTAGCTTCAAAATATTTTTGATGACATTACTTACTTTATTCTGATAGTAATTTTTCTAGTAAAGTCACACTTTAATTTGGGCCGGTTGGCAGCCATGGTTGCAGCTGTCATGCATTTTAGCTATTCCATAAGAAGGATACCTTATTTTTTTCTGTTCTTCTAGTAACAGGATCTATCATGATAAATCTTCCAGGATGCCTCCTTTTCATACAATTAAATCCAAAGATAAGTTCTCTCGTTCATCCTTCTAAGAAGTTGGATAGCTAAGGGTCAATCCAAAAAAGGATTCTCTTGGGGTCAGGGAGTGCTCTTCATTGTTACTTAAAGAGCTTTACCTTATCTTCCATTAGGCAAAATAGACATGTACACATGATTGAATATACAACCTTCATCATCTTATTGTAATCTTCCTAGGAAGGATAAAAAGAATATTTTTTTTGAAACCGCAGTTTTTTCTAGTTCCACGAAGTGTAATTGCTGGGGGTAGTACGGATATCCACGTACAAGAAGGAAGTACAATAAATATTACATGTACAGTATACGATTCAGTGCAGCCACCAGCATTTTTCTTTTGGTATCATGATGGTCAAGTAAGTATAGTTAAATTTATCAAGTTTATATGGTTGACAGATTTAATTGCCAAAAATACATACATTTTGAATAAGAAATAAAAAAATATAAAAAGCTTTTTTTTATCAAGAGAACACAAATTCAAGATTAATATTCAAAAATTTTGGGTGCGTTAAATAGCATGTGAGAGTATTTGAGTGAGAAAAAAAACGAAGAATGGTTGAATAAACCTATTTAGAAACAACATAAAGCTATGAGCATTAACATAAAAATAAAAAGAACCTCAGACAGTTTATACTAATAAACTTTAAGTAAGGAGCGACGGGGCTCAGTAATAGCCGAACCACTAAAAATTTAGCCGAACCACTTATTCATCATTTGAATCAAAAGAATTGGCTGATGCCAAATATATAAATTTCATTAAGCTTACTGTTAATTCAAAGCCACAAGCCTGAGAAAATTTGCTTGATTTTGAAAAAGGAGGGAAATAACCCCTGAAAATAAAAAATTAATGAAATAAAAGTCACGCCATCACATTCTGCATACCATAGAACCCTACTGTAGGAATTTCAAGCTTCTATCTGAAAAAGCCTGAGAAATTTTGCTTGATTTTCGGAAAAAAGGGAAACAACCCCTGAAAATAAAAAATTAATGAAATAAGGCTCAGTCGAGGGGAAATCAAAAGTTTTAGTGCCCTTTTAAGTGTTTTTAAGTGTCCAAAAAGATCCTTTCTAACGCCCCTTTTTTTTGCCGAAAATCGTCCGATAGAAATTTTTAATAAAGTCACACTGCCATTGCTTTTACCCGAGTTACTTTTTGAAGTAAATCTTCAGTTATTATGGGTTTTAGTTCGTTTTTTATTATACCAGATTGATCTGATCTTCAATCCCCCTTCTCCAGAAGAGATTTCCATGGTCATTTTTAACTTTATGTCTTTATATATATATAAATAAATTGTTTGTCTGTGTGTCTGTCTACTGACGTCATGTTTGTGTGTCGACTGACGTCATGTTTGTCAACTGACATATCTATCTATATAAAAATAAGTTGTCTGTCTGTGTGTCTGTCTGTCAGGTGACGTCATGTTTCTGTGTCGACTGACGTCATGAAGTTAGTTGTCGTCATTTTTGCTATGACGGTGACTTCATTAAAGATATTTAAGACATATATGTTCACGTAGAAATCTATTAATGTTTAAGTTTAAAATGACTGACGAACTTACAATGGCAAAAGCCGATGAAGATGCTCAAAGAGTCTATGCCAAAAAACTTGCTGCTGATAGAGAAAGTCAGAATAGAAAGCGTGCCGAGGAATCAAAAGAACAGCAAGGAAACAGGCTTGAGGCTAAAGAACGCAAAACCGCGCAGTTAGATGAAGATCCACCTGGACAGCGAGAGTCAAAACATATCAAAACTGAAAATGATAGCGATGATGATTGGGTTTGGGATTTTGACTTGGATAAGGTCATCAATGCCTACCAGATTTTAGTTAAAAAAACAAAGGTTCGGCGATATGTATTTCATAGTGAAGCTGAAAAATAAAGAAGAAAAAGAAAACTGAAAAAAGAAAAAATGTAAAAAAGTAAAAAATACTAAAAAGAAAAACCACTCAAAGAGAAATTACAGACCGGGACACAAATGACGACCGGGACACAGGGAATATAAATAACGACTGGGACACTCAAAGAAAAATTACAGACTGGGATACCGGGACACAAATGACGACCGAGACACAGGGAATATAAATGACGAAGACCGTTGAAAGAGAAATTTCTAATTGTAAAATGACTGAAGAACCTACAATGGCAACACCCGAGGAAGCTGCTCAAAGCGAATGTATTTAAGCCGAAGTAGCTGAGTTGGTAAAGCGTTATGTTTCAGGTTCTAGGTCCGAGAGGCTCCAGGTTTGAACCTTGGCTTTAGCATTAATACAAAAGAAGAAAAAAACTAAAAAAGGTAAGAACTACAAAAAAACTAAAAAGAAAATATATATATATATTTATATATATCTTCTATCTATCTATCTATATATATAAAAATAAGTTGTTTGTCTGTCTGTCGACTGAAGTCATGTTTGTCGACTGACGTCATTATAAGGATTGAGCTGTATCTCGTCATGAAGTTGTTTGTCGTCTGACGTCATGTTTGTCGACTAACGAAACTACAGACCGGGACACCGGGACACAAATGACGTGTTATGTCTGTTATAACGTAATAGAGGCAACAATCTTGACAGGGCCTTTTGAGGATGAGGCTTTTCTTATTCCACGCATTCTCATGATTCCAATGGAGCTGCCTTTTCAACCTAAAAGATTGCAATTCCCAATTTGATTAGCATATTTAGTTTTCAGTCCAGAACCACTAAAGCTATTATGTAAATATAAAAAATATTTATGTTGTCTGAGCAATAATTTTTAGTTTTTATTTCAAAATAGAAAATTACCTGACAATTTTAGAATTATATCTATCTATGTCGACTGGCGTCATGAAGTTAGTTGTCGTCATTTTTGCTATGACGATGACGCCATTAAAGATATTTAAGACATATATGTTCACGTAGAAATCTATTAATGTTTAAGTTTAAAATGACTGATGAACTTACAATGGCAAAAGCCGATGAAGATGCTCAAAGAGTCTATGCCAAAAAACTTGCTGCTGATAGAGAAAGTCAGAAAAGAAAGCGTGCCGAGGAATCAAAAGAACAGCAAGGAAACAGGCTTGAGGCTAAAGAACGCAAAACCGCGCAGTTAGATGAAGATCCACCTGGACAGCGAGAGTCAAAACATATAAAAACTGAAAATGATAGCGATGATGATTGGGTTTGGGATCTTGACTTGGATAAGGTCATCAATGCCTACCAGATTTTAGTTAAAAAAAAACAAAGGTTCGGCGATATGTATTTCATAGTGAAGCTGAAAAATAAAGAAGAAAAAGAAAATTGAAAAAAGAAAAAATGTAATAAACTAAAAAATACTAAAAAGAAAAAACACTCAAAGAGAAATTACAGACCGGGACACAAATGACGACCGGGACAGAGGGAATATAAATAACGACCGGGACACTCAAGGAGAAATTACAGACTGGGATACCGGGACACAAATGACGACCGGGACACAGGCAATATAAATGACGACCAGGACACAGGTATTTAAGAATATCGTTCAAAGACAAATTTTTAATTGTAAGAAGACCGTTGAAAGAGAAATTTCTAATTGTAAAATGACTGAAGAACCTACAATGGCAACACCCGAGGAAGCTGCTCAAAACGAATGTATTCACGCCGAAGTAGCTGAGTTGGTAAAGCGTTATGTTTCAGGTTCTAGGTCCGAGAGGCTCCAGGTTTGAACCTTGGCTTTAGCATTAATACAAAAGAAGAAAAAAACTAAAAAAGGTAAAAACTACAAAAAAACTAAAAAGAAAATATATATATATGTATTTATATATATCATCTTTTCCACAAAAATAATAATTTAGTGCTTCTGCTTAAAAACAGCAATCGAATTGATGCCTCCTGATACGCAACTATCAACAAAGTGGCAATCGTTGTGGTCGGTGATCAGTTCTTACCTCGAGATAATATTCTTTATAGGCGAAACAATCAGTTGACAAGAATTGCTTAAACTCATCGATGCTACGATGCCCTACAATATCCTGACGAATATAAATGACGCCCGGGACACTCAAATAGAAATCACAGACTGGGACACCGGGACAAAAATGACGACGGGGACACAGGGAATATAAATGACGACCCGGACACAGGGACACAACTACAACGGGGACGCCGGGGGGCACAGGGGGATATATAAATGACGACGGCAACAAAGGAAATGGTCGATTAGCAATCACCATCAAAAAAGCTCAAGGGCAATCAATAGAATCATGAGGTATAGATCTGAATACGGATTGTTTTCCCATGGACCATTATGCGTTGCATGTTCAAGAGTCGGTAAACCTGACAATCTATTTATATGCACAGACGATGGGACAACAAAGAATGTTGTATATTCGCAAGTTTTACGTAGTTAAAAACATATATATATATTATATATATATATATATATATATATATATATATATATTCACAGGTGGGACATAGGGACAAAACTACAATGGCGCGTAACTAATATGGCACGTAACGACTTACGCGCGCGGGGGGCGCGAAGCGACCCCACCAACTAGGTGTTGCGGTGGCGCGAAGCGCCACCCCAACAGCTAGTATCTATATATATAAAAATAAGTTGTCTGTCTGTCGATCTGTCAGGTGACGTCATGTTTCTGTGTCGACTGACGTCATGTTTTCGACTGACGAAATTACAGACCGGGACATCGTGACACAAATGACGACCGGGACACCGGCACATAGGGAATATAAATGACGACCGGGACACAAGGAATGTTCGATTAGCAATCACCATCAACAAAGCACCGGGACACAAATGACGACCGGGACACAGGGAGTATAAATGACGACCAGGACACAGGGATTATAAATGACGACCAGGACATAAGTAAAAAAAAAACTAAAAAAACTAAAAAAAAAACTAAAAACAAATAAAAAACTAAAAAAGCTAAAAAAAATTAAAAAAGAAAATAAAATGAAAAAGGAAAAAAAATGAAAAATAAAGGAGAAAAACAAAACTAAAAAAAAGAAAAAAAAACTAAAAAAGGTAAAAAACTAAAACCTAAAAAAAGACCAATTCAAAAACGAATGTGTATACAGACCGGGACAAAAATGACGACGGGGACACCGGGACATGATGACCGGGACACAGGGACACAACTACAACAGGGACGCCGGGGGGCTCAGGGGGATATATAAATGACGATGGCGATACAGGGAATTGTCGATTAGCAATCACCATCAACAAAGCTCAAGGGCAATCATTAGAATCATGAGGTATAGATCTGAATACGGATTGTTTTCCCATGGACTATTATATGTTGCATGTTCAAGAGTCGTTAAACCTGACATTCTATTTATATGCACAGACAATGGGACAGCAAAGAATGTTGTATATTCGTAAGTTTTACGTAGTTAAAAACATATATATATATTAGTTAGTAATATATATTAGCGCCATATTAGTTACGCGCCATTGTAGTTGTGTCCCTATGTCCCACCTGTGAATATAGATATATATATATATATATATATATATATATATATATATATATATATATATATATATATATATATATATATATATATATATATATATATATATATATATATATATATATATATATATATATGTATATATATATATATATATATATATATATATATATATATATATATATATATATATATATATATATATATATATATATCCCTGTGTCGACCATTCCCTGTTCGCCATCGTCATTTATATATCCCCCTGTGCCCCCCGGCGTCCCCTTTGTAGTTTTGTCCCTGTGTCCCGGTCGTCATTTATATTCCCTGTGTCTCGGTCGTCATTTGTGTCCTGGTGTCCCAGTCTGTGATTTCTCTTTGAGTGTCCCGGGCGTCATTTATATTCCTTGTGTCCCGGTGTTCCGGTCGTCATTTATATCCCCCTGTGCCCCCCGGCGTCCCCGTTGTAGTTGTGTCCCTGTGTCCCGGTCGTCATTTATATTCCCTGTGTCCCGGTCGTCATTTGTATCCCGGTGTCCCGGTCTGTATATACATTCGTTTTTTAGTTTTGTTTTTCTCCTTTATTTTTTTCCTTTTTTCTTTTTTTTTCTTTTTTAGTTTATTTAGATTTTTAGATTTTTTAGTTTTTTTATTAGTTTTCAGTTTTTTTTTCTTTTTAGTTTTTTTTAGTTTTTACCTTTTTTTTAGTTTTTTTATTTTTTTTTTTACTTATGTCCTGGTCGTCATTTATACTCCCTGTGTCCCGGTCGTCATTTGTGTCCCGGTGCTTTGTTGATTGCTAATCGAACATTCCTTTTGTCCCGGTCGCTTTCTCTTTGAGTGTCGCCATTGATATTCCCTATGTGCCGGTTTCACGGTCATCATTTATGTCCCGATGTCCCGGTCTGTAATTTCGTCAGTTGAAAATATGACGTCAGTCGACACACAAACACGACGTCACCCGACAGACAGACCCACACACACACAGACAACTAATTTTTATATATATAAATTGTTCCGAGGTTTCCGGCACGATGTCTAAGATTGAAAAGGATAAAGTTCAACTGGATGCAAAGTCAATTTTATGTTTTTAACGACGTAAAACTTGTGAATAGACAACATTCTTCGCTGCCCCATTGTCTGTGCATATAAATAGATTGTCAGGTTTACCGACTCTTGAACATGCAACATATAATTGTCCATGGGAAAAACAATCCATATTCAGATCTATACCTCTTGATTCTAATGATTGCCCTTGAGCTTTGTTGATGGTGATTGCTAATCGAACATTGCCTGTGTCTCCGTCGTCATTTATATATCCCCCCTGTGCCTCCGGCGTCACCCTTGTAGTTGTGTCCCATGCGTCGTCATTTATATTCCCTGTGTCCCGGTCGTCATCCCGGTATACATTCGTTTTTGAATTGGTATATGATGAAATAAATTTTTAATTTTTTCCCTTTTTTTCTTTTTAGTTTTTTTTTATTGGTTTTTACCATTTTTTAGGTTTTATAGTTTTTTCTTTTTTCTTTTTAGTTTTTTTTGAAGTTTTTATCTTTTTAGTTTTTTTATTTATATTTTTTTAGTTTTCTTTTTCTCCTTTATTTTTCAGTTTTTTCCTTTTTTAGTTTTTTTTTCTTTTTTAGTTCTTTTAGTTTTTACCTTTTTTAGTTTTTTTAGTTTTTTAGTTTTTTAGCTTTTTTAGTTTTTTTTTAATAGTTTTTAGTTTATTTTATGGTTTTTTCCTTTTTTTAGTTTTTTTTTTAGTTTTTACCTTTTTTTTAGTTTTTTTTTTAGTTTTTAAGCATTTTTAGATTTTTTTATTTTTTTTTCTTTTTAGTTTTTTTTTGTAGTTTTTACCTTCTTTAGATTTTTGCTTCTTTTATATTAATGCTAAAGCCAAAGTTCGAGCCTGGAACCTCTTGAACCTAGAACCTGGAACGGTTCTAGGAGATGGCTTATGGGATGGCTTCGCGCCACCCCAACAGCTAGTCTACCTATATATATATAAATAATTTGTTTGTCTGTGTGTCTGTCTACTGACGTCATGTTTTTGTGTCGACTGACGTCATGTTTGTCAACTGACGTATTCTATATATATAAAAACTAGCTGTTGGGGTGGCGCTTCGCGCCACCCCAACACCTAGTTAGTGGGGTGCTTCGCGCCCCCCAAGTCCCCCCGCGCGCGTAAGTCGTTACGCGCCATATTAGTTACGCGCCATTGTAGTTGTGTCCCTGTGTCCCACCTGTGAATATAGATAGATTTATATATGTGTTTCAAACTACGTAAAAATTGCGAACATACAACATTCTTGGCTTTCCCATTGTCTGTCCATATACAAAGCCGTATGTACTAATAATGACGTCATATGCAAACGCTCTTTTTACAAACAAACAAACATGCATACACACAACTCGTTTTTATATAGATAGATAGATAGATAGATACAATACAAATTAACTACGTAAAACTTGTGAATATACAACAGTCTTCGCTGTCCCATTGTCTGTGCGTATAAATAGATTGTCAGGTTTACCGACCCTCAAAGATGCAACATATAATTGTACATTGGTAAAACAATCTGTATTAAGATCTATACCGCATTTTTCTAGTGATTGCCCTTGAGCTTTGTTGATGGTGGTTGCAAATGCTAATCGAATTGGGAATTGCAATCTTTTAAATTGAAAAAGCAGATCCATTGGAATCATGGGAATACGAGGAATAAGAACAGCCTCACCCTCATAAGGCCCTGTCAAGATTGTGGCCTCTATTAGGTTTTCCATTGTTTTTTTTACGGCAAGTCGCGTGCCATTGCAAAGCTTTGGTGGGTTGATATTTCTTAAAAGTATTATTGGTACGCCTATTTTTAGTTGTAGCACGTGTGGTGGAAACCCTGAAGGATCTATGGAATTTAAAAATTCAGATGGATAATTAACCGCTTCATTTGGTTCCAAAATACAAATTAACTGCGTAAAACTTGCGAATATACAACATTCTTCGCTGTCCAATTGTCGCTGCATATAAATAGATTGTCAGGTTTACCGACCCTCGAACATGCAACGTACAATTGTCCATGGGAAAAACAATCAGTATTAAGATCTATACCACATTTTTCTAATGATTGACCTTGAGCTTTGTTAATGGTGATTGCAAATGCTAATCGAATTGGGAATTGCAATCTTTTAAACTGAAAAGGCAGATCCGTTGGAATCATGGGAATGCGAGGAATAAGAACAGCCTCACCCTCAAAAGGCCCTGTCAAGATTGTGGCGTCTATTAGGTTTTCCATTGTTTTTTTTTACGGCAAGTCGAGTGCCATTGCAAAGCTTTGGTGGGTTTATATTTCTTTAAAGTATTATTGGTACGCCTATTTTTAGTTGTAGCACGTGTGGTGGAAACCCTGAAAGATCTATGGAATTTAAAAATTCAGATGGATAATTAACCGCTTCATTTGGTTCCAAAACTGTGTCGACTGACTTGTAAAGGACTGCTTGGTCTCGAATCTTGGTCAAAACAATATTGTTGATTTCGTGGACGTCTATATTTTTGGGTGCGAGAATCGCTCTTTCGCTTAGCCATTTATTATTTTTATAATTTTTTAGAATATTCGGAAATACTTTTTCAATCAATTCATTTTTGGACGTCACTAAATTACAGAAATCAGCAGGTAGTTGTATACGTCCTGAAATTGAGTCTACTGGGAGATTTCCGTTTCCCATTGCCAGCAATTGATCTGAAAATGTTTGACCAGAGTCATCGTTTTGCAATCGGACACGCATATTTGTAGTTAATTTTAATGTTTTTACGTGTGCCCATAAATTAGAATTTTTCAGGCAAGCATTCATTTCGTCTGCAGGAGTTGATCTAGGTATTATAGGTAATGTTTGCCTGAAATCTCCCGCAAGCAATATTAATGTGCTGCCAAAGGGTTTCGACTTCCCTCGCAAATCTTTCAAGCATTGATCCAGAGCCTCCAGCGATTATTTGTGTGCCATTGTGCACTCATCCCAAATAATAAGCTTGCATTGCTGCAATACTTTACCCATCCTAGATGATTTGGAAATATTGCACGTGGGAGTTTCTGTAGAATGCAAGTTCAGAGGCAATTTCAAAGCGGAATGAGCAATTCTTCCACCAGGCAGCAATGTTGCGGCTATTCCGGACGACGCAATTGCCAACGCTATATCATTTTTTGATCGAATTGATGCCAGAATCAGTTTTATCACAAACATTTTACCAGTACCTCCTGGCGCATCCAAAAAGAAAATTTCTCCAACGTTTTTATCGACACAATGCATTATCGTATCATAAATGTCTTTTTGTTCCGACGTTAACTTGGAAATGTTATTTTGTACATACGACAATAGATCACTCGTACTGTAACTTTGTTCACGATCCAATTCTACACATGTCGAAACAGCAGCGATACGGTTAGGTGAAAGCATTCCCAAATCCTGAAGAGGTTTGTTTGCCAAATGTACGCACAAATCTTCTATAACAACTAAAGTGTAGTTATAAATTTCTGATGTAAAATCAAAAATCATATCTGACGTCTCTAACTGTTTTCGATGGAGTATATCTTCGGACATTTTTGACTTATATTTTTCCCATAACTCTGTAGGAGCTGATGGAGAGCAAGTTGTTAAAATGATGCCAAACAATGCACGAATTTGACTTGGGGTTGACGTTTCGCACGCGTCATTGATGCAGTTATCCCAGTGTTGGTCATTCTCCAATAAATTCAGAGCTTGGCATGCACTACGGTAAGTGTCATGTATAGTACCATTTACAGTCCTCAAATACTCAAAGGATGTCTGACCGGGTACATTCACCAAAAGCAGGCGTAGAAAGAAGCATTCACGTTGTTTGGGGTGAACGGTGTAGAGTCTTCCTATCGTGGTATCTTTGAAGATGGTAGGTTGCCCGTCGACTGACTTACCCTGTTTTCGACGTTCAAATACTTTATTTTTAGTATTCCACGTGTAATACGAAGGCACTTCAGTATACAGCAGTTTTTTTGCAAAAGAATCATTTTTGCAAAGCGAAAAAAAGCTGTTAATGTTGTATCCGGTGGATTCAGGACTCTTTGTTGCACGTTGGTTTCCGTGAAATAAACACGTTGACCATTCTGTAAATGTACCGCTAAGTGAACAACAGCTGGACTACGTTCATGTATCGGAAATGAAAGAATTCGCCAAACAGCTTCATTACTGCTTATGTATCTTCCAGCCTGATATTGTACGATTTCATCGAAATCTTTGATTTCGGGCTGCAAGCCAAAAAATGCCATGTCACTGCCTTTGTTGACGTATTTACATATGTATTTGATTGCCTTTACGGAGTTACAGTATTCAACGTTTATGTGTGCATTAAATGTTTTTGATAATAATGGGGAATATGGAACAACCCACTGGTTATCTACTTCGATGGTGGTACCGTTACGCTTCTTTATTATTGCTGTTTTACCGCAATCTTCAGTAGAATTATTGTGGAGAATTAGAATTCTTCTATATTGTGGGTAACCATCATTGCCAGTAATTGTGTTTGATACTAAAAGTCGAGGATATTGCTTTGTGCACCTTCCTTTGGCCATGCATGGTGAATTTTCGTTCAGTGCACCGCAAGGTCCATGTATCATATTTTTTACAATAATATCATGTAACCCCTTATCGACATTTTTATCAGGAATTTCAGCGGAAATCACATCATCAATTTCGTTCGAAGTAATTTTTTTATGTAGCCAGATTAGTATATGTGCGTGTGGCAAACCTCGTTTTTGCCATTCCACTGAGTACATCCAGCATTGCACTGACCCAAACACTTCAAGTTTTACAATGTAGTTTATCAGTGATTTCAACTTTTGCCGGAAGACACGGGCCGTAATGTCATGCCTATGAACCGCCGATTGTCCTTGAAGTAAAAGCTGCAGTATCTCGTCCCAAGATTGATTACATGTAAATGTAATAAATAAATCTGGACGACCATAGAGACGAACATACGCAATAGCATCTTGAGCATATTCATGCATATGACGGGGACTGCCAGCATATGACGAAGGTAAAATTGTTAATCTTCCAACGTTTGTGGTATTACCTTCATTTATAACTGCATCTCGCAAATGAATGTATTGTTCAGAGCGGAGCTTGGTCTGATCCAGGCGGATATATAGCAAACGTTCTGATTCAATTTTAGCATACATATCAACGACGAATTGGTGAAACAATTCACGGCATTTTAAAATATAATTTTCTTCATCCTGCCGAATCATTAGTCTATAGGAATAATAATGCATTGCACTGCATTTCTTATTCATTTCTTTGTTAGTGGCTGGATTCATCAATTTAATATTAAAGTGATAGCCGTCGGCTCCATCCCAAAAAATGATAGGATATTGTAGGGCATCGTAGCATCGATGAGTTTCAGCAATTCTTAACAACTGAGCGTTTCGCTTATGAAGAATAATATCTTGAGGTAAAAACTGATCACTGACCATAACGATTGCCACTTCGTCGATAGTTGGAGCATTGTAACTACGCACATGTTGGCCAGGAGGCGTTTTGTCAGCGGAAATAACAATTTATGCGTATCAGTAGGCATCAAATCGATGGCTGTTTTGAACAGACGCACTAAATTATTATTTTCGTGGAAAAGATGTTGCAATTGGGAAACGATTGTGCTTTCAACGTTGGGAGAAATTTCGCAACGTGCATTCAATTCAGAATTTCTATCACTGATGAAGTACAATTGTAAAAATTTATGATTCTCGCCTGAGAATGGTAGAAGGGACCCTGCTCTATGATAAATTTGCCCTTTTACTTTGAAAGTAGACATATATTGATCTGGATTTTCGATTTGGGCTCCAAACGACGTCATTTGGAAACATGAGTTGTATTTTCTGGTTTTTGACAAAAAACGCTTAGATTCTGACGTAATGGCTCTTGTGGTGCAGCCAATAGAGGAAAAAACTAAAAACTAAAAAAAAAACTGAAAAAACTAAAAAAAGGCAAAAACTACAAAAAAAAACTAAAAACTAATAAAAAAAATAAAAAAGCTAAAAAACTAAAAAAACTAAAAAAACTAAAAACTAAAAAAAAAACTTAAAAAAAGGAAAAAACTGAAAAATAGAAGAGAAAAAGAAAACTAATAAAATTAAGAATAAAATAAAAAAAATAAAAAAGATAAAAACTAAAAAAAAAGTAAAAAGAAAAAACGAAAAAACTAAAAAAGCTAAAAAAAAGGTAAAAACCAATAAAAAACTAAAAAGAAAAAAAGGAAAAAAAACTAAAAAAACTAAAAACTAAAAAAAAACTAAAAAAACTAAAAAAACTAAAAACTAAAAAAACTAAAAACTAAAAAAAAACTTAAAAAAAGGAAAAAACTGAAAAATAGAAGAGAAAAAGAAAACAAATAAAATTAAGAATAAAATAAAAAAATAAAAAAGATAAAAACTAAAAAAAAAAGTAAAAAGAAAAAACGAAAAAAACTAAAAAAGCTAAAAAAAAGGTAAAAACCAATAAAAAACTAAAAAGAAAAAAAGGAAAAAAAAACTAAAAAAACTAAAAACTAAAAAAAAAACTTAAAAAAAAGGAAAAAACTGAAAAATAGAAGAGAAAAAGAAACCTAATAAAATTAAGAATAAAAATAAAAAAAAATAAAAAAGATAAAAACTAAAAAAAAAGTAAAAAGAAAAAACGAAAAAAACTAAAAAAGCTAAAAAAAAGGTAAAAACCAATAAAAAACTAAAAAGAAAAAAAGGAAAAAAACTAAAAAAAATTTTCATCTAAAAAACTAAAAAAAACTAAAAAAGGTAAAAACTAAAAGAACTAAAAAAGGAAAAAAACTGAAAAATAAAGGAGAAAAAGAAAACTAAAAAAATATAAATAAAAATAAAAAAACTAAAAAGATAAAAACTTAAAAAAAAACTAAAAAGAAAAAAGAAAAAAACTAAAAAACCTAAAAAAAAGGTCAAAACCAATAAAAAAAAACTAAAAGGGAAACACTGGGACACAAATGACGACCGGAATACTGGGAATATAAATGACGACCGGGACACAGGGAATGTTCAATTAGCAATCACCATCAACAAATCTCAAGGGCAATCATTAGAATCATGAGGTATAGATCTGAATATGGATTGTTTTTCCCATGGACAATTATATGTTGCATGTTCAAGAGTCGGTAAACCTGACAATCTAAATAAATGACGACACTCAAAGAGAAAGCGACCGGGACAAAAGGAATGTTCGATTAGCAATCAACAAAGCACCGGGACACAGGGAGTATAAATGACGACGACCGGGACACAGGGACATAACTAAAAAAGGGGACGCCGGGGTGCACAGGGGGATATATAAATGACGATGGCGACTCAGGGAATGGTCGATTAGCAATCACCATCAACAAAGCTCAAGGGCAATCATTAGAATCATGAGGTATAGATCTGAATACGGATTGTTTTCCCATGGACCATTATATGTTGCATGTTCAAGAGTCGGTAAACCTGACAATCTATTTATATGCACAGACAATGGGACAGCAAAGAATGTTGTATCGGCTGACGTCATGAAATTAGTTGTCGTCATTTTTATAAAATGACGACCGGGGACACTCAAAGAGAAATCACAGACTGGGACACCGGGACACAAATGACGACCGGGACATAGGGACACAACTACAATGGCGCGTAACTAATATGGCGCGTAACGACTTACGCGCGCGGGGGGGCTTGGGGGGGGGGGGGGGGGCACGAAGCGCCCCCACCAACTAGGTGTTGGGGGTGGCGCGAAGCGCCACCCCAACAGCTAGTATATATATATATATATATATATATATATATATATATATATATATATATATATATATATATATAATATATATATAGATAAGTTGTCTGTGTGTCTGTCGAGTGACGTCATGTCATCATGTCATGTCGTCATGAAGTTAGTTGTCGTCATATTTGTTATGACGATGACGTCATTAAAGGTATTTAAGACATTCGTTCACGGAAAAATGTTTAATTGTAAAATGACTGAAGAACCTAC